>NW_024830678.1:0-1397 GCF_019175285.1 Sceloporus undulatus
TAGAAAGAGGTAGAAAGATCATGGCTAAAGAATGTGCTTCTTTGCTAGGATTGGAATGTGTGGGAATCACCCTTCTAACAGAGGTTTGGGTTTAAAAGACTGGTCTTTGTAAACAGAGGAGTAAATAGAGAGTCATTGATATTTTTATGTTGTATTATGTTGTTAATGGGTTTATGGTTATTATATTTTTACATGGTATCACATTAGATTGAGATTAATGGGGTCATACACACACACACACACACACACACATATATAAATATGGACAGGTTGCTTACCTGTAACGGTATTTCTTTGAGTGGTCATCTGCGAATACATACAAATGGTTTGTACTGCGCCTGCTCAGTGCTGTCTGGAACCTTCTGGAATCACTGGACAAAATTTACTTTGCAACTTTTAGCAACGTATTGGCAGTAGCTCCACCCATCCCTTATAAAGCCCCTGCGTTCCCGCTCTTTCTCCAGTTCCGAAATTGAGAATGAGCCAATGAAGAGCAAGACACTGAGGGGAGGACGGGCGGGATTTGTCTGTATTCGCAAATGACCACTCGAAGAAATACCGTTACAGGCAAGCAACCTGTCCTTCTTCTTCATGGTCTCTCTGAATCATACAAATGGGTTGAAACTGACAAGCTTAGGTCAGCAGCAGAGGGAGTTGTTAGGAAATGACATGTATGTGACCACAGGATGGAGCTGTAATGGAACCTATTAAAGTTCCAGTGGCAGTTGACAGTTGACACTTGTATTATGGAATGTTGATGCAGTCACTCCTGAGAGAGAGTGTTGGTTATGACAGTTGGTGTTAGAGTAACTGCCTCTCTGTTTTGTTGTTATGGTTGTTTAGTTGGTAAAGCAACTTATTTATTAAAGCCCTCGTGTAGAGTGAAAGCTTGACGCGCCCTTGTCGTTATTTCTCAAGACGTTTGCAGTGGTGAAGAAAGATTTTCCTTCTTGGCCTGAATACCTTTGCAGACATCTCTTCAAATTCCTTCTCCCTGGCGTCCTGTCGACGTGGTTCAACTCTGCAGGTGGTCGTGGTGGACACAGCGCATCTTTCTACGCTCCAACAAGGGTTATGGGCCCAGTATCCGCGTGGACAACGCTAAAGAAGTTGTGGGAGATCTAGTTCTGCAATTGGTGAGCTGTGTTTGGATTACTAGAGGGCTGAAGAGAAAAGTCTGTCGTTATCAGTTTGTTTTTGAAAGCTAATTCTTGTTTGGCAACCTGCCCAGACTGTTATCAATATCAGAGTGTTTGTTTGCAGCTGTTTAAGTCGCAGACTCAGTACAAACATGGAAGCGGCTGTCAAGTTTGAGAAACTGTCTGAGAAGAATTATGCTTCATGGAAAATTTATATGCAAGCTTTACTGGTAAAGTAGGACTTATGGGACTATGTAA
>NW_024830679.1:0-642 GCF_019175285.1 Sceloporus undulatus
GCCGCTCTAGTGCAGGACCAGAGAAACTTAATGTTGGGGGTAAGCCAGGGCTGAGGTCTAGTCTTAGAGGAAGAAGTGCGTACAGAGACAGGGGCAAAATGGTCAAGAGTTGAGGGAAGAGTGGAGTTAAATAAAGACATAGCTGAATCAGCAGAATCCCCGAGATTTAGGGAAGAGAGAGATGAATCCAGGGTCAAACCAAGATGGTTAGAGTCAACAGATTGAAGATCACGAAAATGGCGTTGAATAGTATGGCAAGGAGGAGGAGTATAAGCAAGAGCAAAGGAGATTAAGTAATGATCAGATAGTGGAAAATCAAGAGCCAGGTAGTCAGAAATGGCACAGTTTGCAGCAAGAACTAAGTCAAGACAGTGACCAAGAGAATGAGTTGAAGAGTTGGAATGTGGTTGGATGCCAAAAGAAGCTAGCAGAGAGTTAAAGCAAGATGTTGTAGGGTTATTGGAATCGTCAACGTGGATATTAAAGTCGCCTAGGATCAGAGTGGGGACTGAATCTGAAAGAAAGAAAGTCAGCCATGATTCGAAGTCTGAGAGGAACTGGGTGGCAGAACCAGGAGGGCGATAGATGACTGCAACCCGGAGCTGTAGAGGAGAAAAGAGTCTAATAGGATGAAACTCAAAG
>NW_024830679.1:742-1397 GCF_019175285.1 Sceloporus undulatus
GTAGAGAGTTCATCCAAAGAGGCAGGAGGAAACACAGAAAATTTTTTAGGCGAGGGCGATAGAAGATTAAGAACAGAAGAAGAATTGGGAGGGACTATCTCAGAGCGAATAGTGGTAATCTTAGAGATGAAATAATTAGCAAAGTCATTGGGAGAGAATGATGAAGAGACAGGAGGAGAGGGAGGTTTAAGCAAAGTGTTGAAGATGGAGAACAAACACTGCGGGCACCTCTCATTGGTGAAGATCAATGATTTGTAATAATTCTGTTTTGCTATAGACAGGGCGCATGAGAAGGAAAAAAGAACAAATTTGAAATGGATAAAATCAGCCCACTCTTTGGACTTTCTCCAAAGACGTTCGGCCGCTCTAGTGCAGGACCAGAGAAACTTAATGTTGGGGGTAAGCCAGGGCTGAGGTCTAGTCTTAGAGGAAGAAGTGCGTACAGAGACAGGGGCAAAATGGTCAAGAGTTGAGGGAAGAGTGGAGTTAAATAAAGACATAGCTGAATCAGCAGAATCCCCGAGATTTAGGGAAGAGAGAGATGAATCCAGGGTCAAACCAAGATGGTTAGAGTCAACAGATTGAAGATCACGAAAATGGCGTTGAATAGTATGGCAAGGAGGAGGAGTATAAGCAAGAGCAAAGGAGATTAAGT
>NW_024830680.1:0-1397 GCF_019175285.1 Sceloporus undulatus
TGAGAATAGCTAGCTGGGTAGCTTTGATATTGTGCTTGAGCTGCAGCCGTCCCTCTTCTAGCAGCTGTTGCCATTTTCAATTAGTGTCTTCACAAACTTAATAGCCAAATTCTGTTTGCTTATTTTCCCTGCTTCACAGGTAAACTGGCAGTTCCATAGGTCAGATAGTCAAAAAAGTTGGATAATCCGGAGGGTCATAGGAAAAGCCTATGGTGGCACTCAGGGCGGTTGGAGCCTGCGGCCTGGTGGGGGTGGCACTCGGGGCCGCTGCCGCCTCCGTGCCTGAGGCCAGGTGGGGGTGGCGCTCAGGGCTGCTGCCGCCTCCGCGCCTGCGGCCTGGTGGCGGTGGCGCTCGGGGCCGCTGCCGCCTCCGCGCCTGCAGCCTGGTGGGGGTGGTGCTCGGGGCTGCTGCCGCCTCTGCACCTGTGGCCTGGTGGGGTGGCACTCGGGGCCACTGCCACCTGGTGCTCCGTGCCTGCCGCCTCGCTTGGGGCCTGGTGATGGGGGCGTGGTCAGGGCTCAAAGCCATGCCTACTGACCAGTCCGACGTCAGATAAACTGGAATGTCGGATCAACGAAGGTCGGATTAATGAGATTCTACTATATTTATTAAGCCCATGAATAACTCAAAGCTGCAAATGTGGTGGGCCAACTATAGTCTATTCCACTATTGAGCAGCTCTTAGCATAAGGAAGTTCTTTCTAATATTTATTCAGAACCTTCTTTAAAACATAGCAGAGGAAGAAAATCCCATACCAAGAATGTTGCTGAAGTACACTTTCAGACAGATGGATCTTAGCGCTTATTGTCAAAAGGTGCTCTGCAGTTGCTCCATCTTTTCTTGCTCAACAGATTGTTTTTTCTGATAAGAAAAAGATTGAAGACAAAATGGAAAAACATGAGAAGGCTACTAATTGAAGATGACATCACCTGACAACCCCCCCCCCCCCCCAATGTAAAAATCTTTGAAAGAGTCAGGAACCTTGCAAAAATTCAAGTTGCTTAGAATGATCCAGAGTGTTATAACTATGTTAGTGGATTTAAGGGAATAGGTATAAATCTTAAAAACTGTTCATGTTTATAATTTTCCTCACCTTCTTCCTTTTAATCTGGCATGCCCTTCAAGAATAATGTATTTCAGACGGGTAGATAAGTCTGCTGTTACTGAAATCAACTGACTTACACATAGGGTTGCCATATCCCGCCTGGGGGCGGGACTTTCCCAGTTTGGGGCGGGTCTGCACGGTCCCACCCCAGTTTGCTCCCGCCCACGGGATCCCCCCGACAACGGATGCCAGGCAGGGAAAGGAGCCTCGCCTCAGGGAGGCCCGTTCCCTGCTTGGCCTCCTCCACCAGTGACGGAGGTGCCCAGGCAAGGCCAAAGGGCTTCGCCTCAG
>NW_024830681.1:0-1397 GCF_019175285.1 Sceloporus undulatus
AATTTTGCCAAGAAACCCTTGTGATAGGCTTGGTCTTGGGTCTCTAATTTGGAAATGACTTGAAGGCACACAACAACAACAACAACAACAACAACAACAACAACAACAACAACAACAACCATATCTTATTACAAATGTCTACCAGCCAAACAGTGTAATTTTTTTTACACTTTCTCCAGACCATTTTTTTTTCAAGGAAAAGCATTCTGGGGTGGTGGAAAGTCTGATCACAGAAATGGATGGCAGGGGGCATCCACTCAGAAACATTCTCCTGTTTTTCTGCCAATGAAAAGAAAGTTACTAGGAGAAAAGCAACTGGGAGGGGGATTTTGAAAGGAAGACAAGAATATATTTATTATACATATCAACTGATCTTCAGGAACATCAGCTGCTGTATACAGGGCTGGCCCATGGTGTTTGCCTGCCTAAAATAAGGGGCAAGATGCCCCATGCCCTTACAGAAACCCATTTGACTGGTGGTTGAAACCTACACCAGCACTGATGAAAACACAGTATTTGCCACTCCACCTGAGATGAACAGGTTATTTTACTGTATATGATGTAAAGTAGTTTGTTGGTGGAGAAGCATCCACTATGTTTTTGTATCTGCATACACAGCACTGAAGGATGCCCTCAAAATCTGTTGAAGATTAAAGATACAGGAGTCTACCTGTATTCAATATAGTAACCCTAGTTATGGAGAAGACAGTGTTGGTGAGATTTCAAACAGCTTCTAAACAGGTCTGCTATCCTTCCTTCATCATTCAGAATCTGAAAAACATTTTTTGAAAAGAATTAATATGAATATAAAGACATGTTGAAATAATTCAATACTGAGTCACAGGGCATTCACTACTGCTCAGTTATGGATGGCTTTAGTACATCATTGTATTCACACATGTTAAAAGTAGCTTTTACACCCCCCATCTTTCTAGTCCCAGTCCTGGTTGTATGTAGTGTGAAAATGTGAAAGGTATTAGTGGATGTCTCAAGCAATCAATTGACAAGCCATAAGCTGAACAACAACCAATCACATACAGAGAGAGAGAGAGAGAGAGAGAGAGAGAGGATGTAGGAAAGGAAGAAAAAAAACTTAGGAGTTCATCATATGGGAGGGAAGTGCCCAAATGCATCAACGGGGTTTAAACCCAGGAAAATCCCTGAAGAGTGGGATTGTTTCCAGATGACGTTTCTCGAATTAAGCATTAACACGACATTAACCCATGGAAAAAAGTGGCAAAATCACGCTGCTTTTTTAACTTCGGAAAAATCTGGCATAAGCTGCTTCAATCGTTTGGAGGAGTGGGATATTCATAATAATAATAATAATTGGTGTGTGATATTTAGACGCTGCACACCCCCAAGACATCTTGAGGCCACCCAGCTGTTTAGACATG
>NW_024830682.1:0-1397 GCF_019175285.1 Sceloporus undulatus
AGAAGAGATTTACATGTTAATCTGTGTATTGTTCTGTTGTTGAATGGTAAAGTCTCAGGATATCTATTTAATTAATGATCCATTGTCTGCTGGGCTATGTGACCGCCGTTCTCGAAAAATTTATTCCTGAAGTTTCACCAGCATGTGTGGCTGGCATCTTCAAACGGTGATGGCATGGAGATGTGTGTGGCCACACAAATGTGTGTGTGTGTGTGTGTGTGTGTGTGTGTGTGTGTGTGCCGGCTATGAAAGCCTTCAACTTCACAGTGATTGCAAACTACTTTTGCCCTTTAAACTTAGTTTGCAGCAACTGAAGCAAGAGGAGAGGAGAAAACAGGGAGAAACTGGGACATTTTTAAAGCAATGGAAAACATAGAATCATAGAGGTGGAAGAGACCACAAGGGCCATCCAGTCCAACCCCCTGCCATGCAGGAAATCCAAATCAAAGCATCCCCAATAGATGGCCATCTAGCCTCTGCTTAAAGACCGCCAACGAAGGAGACTCTACTACACTCGGAGGGAGTGTGTTCTACTGTCGAACAACCCTTACTGTCAGGAAGTTCCTCCTAATGTTGAGGTGGAATCTCTTTTCCTGGAGCTTGCATCCATTATTCCGAATTCTAGTCTCTGGAGCAGCAGAAAACAAGCTTGCTCCCTCCTCAATATGACATCCTTTCAAATATTTAAACAGGGCTATCATATCACCTCTTAACCTTCTCTTCTCCAGGCTAAACATCCCCATCTCCCTAAGGCATTCCTCATAGGGCATGGTTTCCAGACCTTTCACCATTTTAGTCACCCTCCTTTGGACACATGGCTCCAGTTTCTCAATGTTCTTTCTGAATTGTGGCGCCCAGAACTGGACACAATATTCCAGGTGGGGCCTGACCAGAGCAGTATACAGTGGCACTATTACTTCTCTTGATCTAGACACTATACTTCTATTGATGCAGCCTAAAATCGCATTGGCCTTGTTAGCTGCCGCATCGCACTTGACTCATATTCAACTTATGGTCTACTTGGACTCCTAGATCCCTTTCACACGTAGTTTCATTCAGCCAGGTGTTCCCCATCCTTTATCTGTGCATTTTATTTTTCCGCCATAAGTGCAATACCTTACATTTCTCCGTGTTGAATTTCATTTTGTAAGCTTTGGCCCAGTTTTCTAGTCTGTTCAGGTCATTTTGAATCTTAATCCTGTCCTCTGGGGTATTAGCTACTCCCCCTAATTTGGTGTCATCTGCAAATTTGATAAGTATGCCCCCAATTTTGTCCTCCAAGTCATTGATAAAGATGTTGAATAGCACTGGGCCCAGGACAGAGCCCTGTGGGACCTCACTGGTCACTTTTCTCCAGGCTGAAAAAGAGCCATTGTTGAGCACCCTTTGCGTTCGGC
>NW_024830683.1:0-1397 GCF_019175285.1 Sceloporus undulatus
AGGGTAGCGTGTCCCTGTTAGTGCTCTTGGACATCTCTGCGGCCTTCGATACCATCGACCATGGTATCCTTCTGGATTGCCTGGGGGAGTTGGGAATCGGGGGCACTGCTTTACAGTGGTTCCATTCCTACCTCTCAGGTAGGTTCCAGATGGTGGAGCTGGGGGACTGTCGTTCCGATAGGAGGGCCCTGACATCTGGGGTCCCTCAGGGAGCGATCTTGTCCCCTATGCTATTTAACATTTACATGAAGCCGCTGGGAGAGATCATCCGGAGACACGGGGCGCGGTGTTATCAGTACGCTGATGACACCCAAATAGTCTTCTCTGTGTCTCCGATTGATGCAGTGACTAAGGATGGCATCTCTCCACTCAATGCCTGTCTGGAGTCGGTAATGGGCTGGATGAGGGAAAACAGGCTCAGCCTGAATCCCGATAAAACGGAAGTACTTGCGATAGGCTCTCCTGGTCCTGGGAAGGAAATTTGTCCACCGGTCCTGAACGGGGTCACGCTCCCCGTGAAGGACACTGTTCGCAGTTTGGGGGTGCTTCTGGACTCGTCGCTTCACCTGACTCCTCAGGTGGATGCGACGGTTAGAAGCACCTGCTATCAGCTTCGGCTGATACGCCAGCTGCGTCCCTACCTGGACCGGGGAAACCTTGAAACAGCAGTACACGCACTGGTAACCTCTCGACTTGATTTCTGTAATATGCTCTACATGGGGCAACCCTTGTACCAAACTCGGAAGCTGCAGTTGGTTCAAAATATGGCCGCAAGGCTGGTCACTGGTAGTTCCAGGGCCAGCCACATAACACCCGTATTGAAAGATCTGCATTGGCTGCCAATCCGCTTCCGGGCTCAATACAAGGTGTTGGTTATTACCTATAAAGCCCTAAATGGCTTGGGCCCAGAGTACTTGGAGGACCGCCTCTCCTCATACAATCCGCCCCGCACTCTCAGGTCAGGTGGGAAAAAACTTTTGAGAGTTCCAAAGATGAGATACGTAGGGACTGAGCAAAGGGCTTTCTCTGCGGTGGCCCCACAGTCTTGGAACTCTCTCCCTGATGAGCTCCGCTCGGCCCCCTCCCTGGAGTCATTTAAGAAAAATCTCAAGACTCACTTATTCCGCCAAGCCTTTCCCCACATGTCCTGACAGTCATCTGTCCTGTGTATTGCGTGTTGTTTAGATTGTTTACTGATTTTAACTGGTTTTAATCATTAGGTATGAATGATGGATTCTTAATGATGTACTTTATTATACGGTTTAATATGGGGGAGTTTTGTGGTCAAATTTCTATCTGTAATTTTGTTTTATGCTGTATTGTATTTTATTATTATCTTGTAAACCGCCATGATCGAAGGAATGGCGGTATATAAATAAATCTCATTCATTCATTCA
>NW_024830684.1:0-1397 GCF_019175285.1 Sceloporus undulatus
AAAACCGATGGAAGTATATTATTCCAGTTGCCAGAGTATCATAATGTAGTCCCAAACGGGTTCCCACGTCGAATATGAACCGAGCGTCTTCTCTCCTGTATCTGGCCTCAGTGGCTGGGTCGAGCCCTTCTAGCTGCGACGGCGTGTGAGCCAGGTCCTTCTTATCCCAGTACCAGCATGGCTTTGTGTGGTCCAGGTTTGCCGAAGACAAAGAAGGGCTGGAGTTTTCCTTGTTCTCCTTCATTTATTGATACGGAACGGTTCCTGCTTTTCATATAACGACCGACAGAGCCTCAGGCCTCAAGCCCTCAACGAGCCGCCATCTTGGGAGGGCCGCAGCAAAACCTAAGATACATTAGTGAAGCCCCTTCTGTTCCACTCTAACTCCTTTGAGCTGTGGGGAGTCAAGGGGAAACTGTTTTTACTTTGTATAAATCTATACTCTAGTGTTTCTAAGTACTGAACTGAAATTGCTTATTTGTAAATATGTGTACTTTATCAATATGATTATGTAGATTTTTTTAACAAATCATTGTTTTGTCTGGAGGAAATATTGGACAACATAGGATTTCTGTTGGCCACTGAGAAAGACTGCTCGTTGAAATGTGTCTTGTTATTTGAAATGTGTTTGAATGAAGAATCAGATGATATCTTGGGCCATCATTTTTTTTCCTTCAGCAAAGGATTTATGCTTTATGGACATTCCATACTGCTATTGATGGGTTGTGGTGTTAATCTGAATATTGGTGTAATATATTATTTTACTGATTTATTATTTTTGTTATATACCTTTACACTTTCTCTCCCTCTCTCTCTCTCCCTCCCTCCCTCCCTTTCTCTCTCTTTCTGTCTGTCTGTCTGTCTGTCTGTCTGTCTCTCTCTCTCTCTCACACACACACACACACACACAAATATATATATATATATCTTAACTCTTTCTGTTTTCATGTGACATCCCTGTTACATACATTAATGGAAATGGGCATGTTGTAGTGTAGCGAGAAAGAGGTACAATTAGTCCAACTGAAGCTCTGTCCAGACTGACCATAAAGGCTGGGTTGGGGGTGGAGTCGGGCATAGCATCCATATGATGCATGCCCTGGCTCCATCCCCAGAATGGTGTGATGCTGTGCACCACACTGCAGAACGCACAGCATCACAGTGCTCTTCTGGTGCTGTGTCCACATGATGAAGCACCAAAGGAGCACCATAAAGCCATGCTACCATGGTTATCATGCCCTTTCCAGGGTGCATAAAGGACCCACTTATTGTGGCTCCTTTTCACACCATGGAAAGGCCAGATCGGGGCCGCAGCATGCAGTTGCTGTGGCCCCAATCTGGCTGTCAAACAGGTGGCTGCAGGCCACCCCTGAGTGCTGACAGAAGATCTCCATGGA
>NW_024830685.1:0-1397 GCF_019175285.1 Sceloporus undulatus
TTTTTTTTTCTTTGAATCCATTCTTTTTCCCTTCTGTGTCTGTGTCTGCTTTCCTTGTAATTTCTTCCAGTAGTCTTTTTGCCTTATCAATTGTGTTGATTTTCTGATTTTTCTCTTTCCAGTAGACCCACAAGCCTTCCGTTATATCCCATTTATATCTTATATATTTTTCCTGCAGAATTTTTGTCAAGAAATAATATTCCCTACATCTACGAAGTATCTGAGAGGGAATATCTCGGTATATTTTAATTTCAGATTCTTCTATTTTTAACATTTTCCCAAAGCTTTCATTCACTACCTTATCCCTTACCCTTTCTTTCAGAAAATAAACCACAATATCCCGAGGCAACTCCTTCTTAGCTATGCTAGAGCTGACTCTATAGATCTTATCTGTCTCCGCCTCCATATAATCTACCGTTACTTCAGTAATTTCTGCCAAGAAAGGAAGAATAATTTCATAAAGATTTTCCCCCTGCCTTTCTTTTAAACCTCTTATTTTTAGACATTTTTTCCTAATATTCGCTTCCTTAATTAACTCTTTTTCAGTATCCACTCTTTGTTTCATTTCAATTTCCTTTGTCTTTACATCTAGTGTTTCAGTCTTTTGCTTCAGTTCTGCCACATCTGTATGTAGCATTTTAAAATCATTATTCATAGCAGTAATTGTTGCCTTTAATTCATCTATCTCTTTCTTAAAGTCCGCTCTCATTTCACTTCTAGAAGTCTTCAACTCTTGTCTAAAATTTTTCTCCATTTTTTCTATAGCTTCTAATAGTCTCTCATTGGGCTCTGCTGGTTTGGATTCTATTGAAGGTCTTCTAGCCTGAGCTGTGGAGCTCCCTTGCGTTTGTTTTTGAGCCGTTAATCTAGTGACCACAGACATTTTTGATTCAAATAGTATCTTTGGTGACACCAAACTTAAAAATCCGCTCTTTACCCCACCATACAATTCTTTATAACTTATATAACTTCTGTCATAAATCTCAGATCACTGTAACTTGTTATACAATATCTTTATAAAGATTAGATTAGAGCTTAGATCCTCTTCTTCAACCTCTCTATATTTATTTGCTTTTTAACCCTGACTTCATATATATTCCAATCCCAGGAGAGTGAATTGTCTAAATTTTCTTAGGATATACCCCAAAATTAAATTATTCCCTTTATAGATTTGTACAAACCTTATACAGACCTTATCAGTAATGAAAAATAATTTGTTCACTCTTTAAGACGTTGCCTTCTTTCTATATATATATTTTCCCTTTCTCAGGCTTTCCCACCCAGGCCTTTGGAGTATGTAATACTTAGGACCCTGTATCCCTAATAATCACACTTTAGACCAGCACTTTATATCTTCACTTATTAAATCCCTTTTGTTATCTTTTCCCTTTGCCCTC
>NW_024830686.1:0-1397 GCF_019175285.1 Sceloporus undulatus
GCTGAGGACCAACCAGAGGACTGGTGGTATTTGCCAGCGGGGACCGGGAGACACCGGCGCCGGGCTGGCAGGCTGACGGCCTGGGACCAAGGACTGGGGGAAGCCATGTGGCAAAGCCCCGGACCTGAGGACTTATCGGAAGAGGTGGCAGGAGTCAAAGACGACATCCGCCAACTGAAGGAGATGATGGCCACCCTGATGACCAAGGAAGGGAAGAAACCGAGCCAGGAGGCCCGGAAGGCACCAGCCGCGACCGCCGCCAGAGCAGCCCGCCAGCTGGACCTGGATGAGGATGCTGACTCGGAGGTGGAGGACGAGGATGACCAGGACTCCAGGCCGCCCTCTCGTCGGAGAGGAGTGGGTGCAACCTCACGTATTCGCCGTGGGGAAGCAGAGGCGCTGCGCGAGCTGCTGGCTGGTAAGCTGGAGGCTAAGTTCAACGGGGATCCGGAACAGCTTCCATTCTTCCTCGCACAAGTGGCGGGACACATGCGGGCGCGGGGGGATTACTTCCCAGACGAAGCCGAGAAGGTGAGATGCGTGGCCGGTCGACTGGAGGGTCAAGCGGCCCAATGGCTGGTGCAGCTCTACGATTGCGGGGCACCTGAATTGCGGTCCCTGGACGCTTTCATGACTGCTCTTCGTGCACGGTTCGAGGACCCGTTCCGCGTGGATCGGGCGAAAGCCAAGTTCGCCACCTTGCAGCAGGGAAGCAGATCGGTGGCCGAGTACGTGTTGGAGTTCCGGAGCGTGGCCTCCTCCATTCCGGACTATCCGGACCCAATGATGACTCGCCAGTTCCAGGATGGGCTCCGCGCAGACCTGCTAGAGTGGATCCTGATGAAGGAGTCGCCAACGGACCTCCAAGACTGGATTCGTTGCGCCGGGGAGGCGGAGGCCACTAGGGAGCGGATCAAGCTGGCCAAGCAGCGGGCAGCTTTCCAGCAAGGGAAAGCGGCAGCGGGCCCGGGCCGAGAGGGCAAACCCAAGACTTCAGCGGAGGTGGAGAAACAACGCCGGATGAAACTTGGCCTCTGTTTGGCATGTGGGGAAAAAGGCCACCTGATTGCTGCCTGTCCGGAGAGGGCAACCGTCAAAAAGACGGCCAAGGCGGCGCCAACAGGCTCCGGAGGCCCAGGGAAAGGGGCTGCCGGCCAGGCGGCCGCACCTGCAGGTGCCGACGACAGGTGCCCAGCTGGACCGGCTCAGGACAATGACATCCCGGACTTGGTGAGTGGAGGGGCTTCCATATACTACCTTGAAGTTAAATTGGGACATAAAATAAAAGGGACTACAGAGCCCATGTTGGCGGCTCTAGACTCGGGATGCACCCGATGTCTAATCAGTGAAAGACTGGTGCAATCTCTCCAGATTGAACTGGAGCCTTTGCCGGAGGT
>NW_024830687.1:0-1397 GCF_019175285.1 Sceloporus undulatus
AAAAAAATACATAAAGAGTGTACGAATCATGCAATCCGCAAGAGCCTACTAAAAGTATGGGAGAAACTAAAACCAAGGTTAAGTAAACAAATTCCTCAAAAATGCTCCCCTCATGAGGCTTTTTTTGGAAAAGAGAGTATTCCCAGAGTAAGATGGATCAGATATACAGACTTGTTAAAATTTGGTAAGGAGAACATTGAGGTAAAATCCCAAGAGGAATTGAAATTAGCGGGAACTGAGTGTCATTGGTACCTATATAGACAGCTAAGAGAAAGATGGAAAATGAATCAAAAGCTAATAGGAATTAATAATCAAACATCTGAATGGGAGGAAATAATAGAAAAGGGCAAGAAAAAAGATGATTACTAAATATTATAAAATGATATTAACATGGGATACAGAGGAAGAAGTGATAAGAGAAAGCATGATTCGCTGGGCCCAAAATATAGGGAAAAATTTGGAATATCAGAATTGGGAAAACATTTGGAGAGGGACAAAATACAGTTAACCAAGAGCTAAAAGAAAATACGTACAAAATGACGTATAGATGGCATTTGTCCCCACCAAAAATCGCATATATGTATAAAAATAATAATCCATATTGTTGGAAATGCGATAGTAAGATTGGAACTTACTACCACATGTGGTGGACATGGAAGAAGGCAAATCAATATTGGGTAGAGGTGTATAAGGTAATAACACTGGAAAATCCAAATGATGTTCACACCTTAAAGATCCCTGTTAGGCATGTTAAATGACGAACTGAATAAGAAATATGGGAAATTATTGTTTCATCTTTTATCCTGTGCAAGAATTGTCTACGCAAAACTATGGAAGACAAAACAAATTCCGTCTATAGAACAATGATTAAATAAAATATTTGAGGTGGCAGAGATGGATAAGATGACATGTTGGATGAGAGAAAAGAGTGAAGAACAGGTTAAAAAAGAATGGGGCCTTTTTCATATTTTTCTAAAGGAAAGATGGAGCAATGTTATTTTTTGCTAAAACAAAGGAAGAAATATGATAATAAAAGGTTACAGAGAGTTTATGTTGTAAAAAAGATAAGACAAACGCTTGAAAGTTTGTTTAAAAAGACGTAGTATACAATTACATTAACAAACGCCATTTTTTAAAAGTTGAACGAAAGTTTACTTAATGAATAAGAAACAAAAGCTAGGCTAGTTAACTGAGAAATATCTGACCAGGAAACTATGTAAAATGGATTAATTTGTAAACTAAAGTTAACCAGTTAAGGTGAGGGGAACGTATAGCAAATGGTTAAGATAAAACAAAAACAAAAAACCAAAAACAAACCAGGAATATAAGAAAAATATAAGTTGCAGGAAGTAGATCCTACGTGTTAAATGTTTTTTATGGTAACTGTCAAGAGAGAC
>NW_024830688.1:0-1397 GCF_019175285.1 Sceloporus undulatus
CTACTGCAACTCTCTAGGACTGTGTAGCTTACACTGACTTTGCTGTGCTGGGAGGAGGTTGTTTGTTTGAGAACTAGCTGCCTTATCAGCCCTTTGGCTGCTTTCCCGGATACCCCCCATTACCTGGCCCTCCATTCCTGTGCTGAGATATGTGTCTGAACAGGTGTCCCATGGGTGTTCCAATACATCTCCCACCACCATGGCTTGCTTGCTTCTGAGATTAGAACAAGGTGTCCAGCGATTATCACATGGCTGAGCCTCTTATTCTGACCCCAGAGCAAGAGATCCATGATGGCAGACATGCCAGGAGGCTCAGTGAAATATCTAAAATGGAGGGCCCTGGATCTTCCTGGAAGATTTGGAGTAAGAGTTTTTTTGTTTTTGTTTTTTAAAATAATGTTAATGGTGTTATACTCCAATTCTGGTGCTTAGTGTGCTGGACATCATCCAGACTGTTTGCAGCATAACTGGTATTTGGGCTGTGCACTGTCTGAACAGTATGCTGCCAGAATGAGGGGAGGACAGACTTTTTGGCAGGTGCAGACATGGCTAGAGTCAATTTGAAGCTTTACAACAATGACAACAACAATTTATTTATTAATATGCTTTAGTTAATTAATGAACAGGACAATCCAGTGGGTCACACACCATTATGAATCCCAACTCAGGGACACTGACATCATTGAAAGAGCCTTTCCTGCTGTCTCATCAAATTTATACTGACAAAACTGGTACCTTTCACAACTGGGCTTCTCTTCTTTTTACCAAGCTACTGTGTGGCTGCCATCCTGCTAGGGACATATGAATGAGTAAGGCCCCATACAGACAGGGCAAAATAAAGCTGCTTCGTGTCACTTTGGAGATATTCTGTTTAAATAATGCATCCTAAGGACTGGTGCACAGCTTTGGTGCAGCTTCCGGACTCTTAGGATGCATGCATCATGTAAACAGCATACCTCCAAAGTGACCCGAAGCAGCTTTATTTTGGTCTGTCTGTATAGAGCCTAAGTTTCTCTTATGTGTGCATATGTCCTTTTTAAGGCACTGCAGGGTTTGATATTCTCTTCTGCCCTCCACAGCACTCCAATCCCCTCCCAAATTACTGAGCAGCCTCTCTGAAGCCCCTCTGATGGCCATTCTCTGATTTGAGAAAGAGGCAGGATTGCAGAAGCAATTCCTCATAGTCAGACCTAGGAAATCCAGAGCAAAATATAAGTATTTTAAATCCAGTTTAAGGGAAGGATGGGCCAGATTCAATGTGGAACTGGCCTCCTGTTTTGAAGAAAGTCTGTAGTCAAATCAGGGGCGCTGTGAGGGTGTGTATGTGGGGGGAATCAGTTCATTTGTCCTATGTAGACATACCTAAGGTCTGGTTTAAAGGGACAGAAGTGGAAGAA
>NW_024830689.1:0-1397 GCF_019175285.1 Sceloporus undulatus
TGTGCCTACCTGGTTCAAAGCCTCATACCTCACACATAAATTAAGTATCTGGTTTAAATGTGATTTGGTTCATACAAAACCTTTGATGCGCTCCAAACTGACCTTGCCCACTGGGGGATCATGAAAGTTGTAGACATTTTCAGAGCACCTGGTTGGGAAAGATGGGAACCACTTCTGCTATGTATTTCCTAAACAGATCAAACTTTCTTGTAGAACAGGTATTCAAAGCTATCCATAACACTGATAGATATACAGTAGCACAGATGTATAATCAGTCTTTTCCTGCATAAAAACAATGTATTAAAGTATACATGACATTAGTATCTAGAACAACATGTTCTAGGATGTTATCACATGAGGCATAATTGGAAGTTTAAAGTGGGGCCAATGCAGAGTCATCCAGGGTTTAGGGACAAATTCACAGTTGCTTTTCACATGACGCAGCATGCAAGCAGAAGAGATTGCAGAGAGAATGTGAAGTCAATCAAGAAATAAGTAAATTCGCAAAACTACGGGATTTACGTTTCCATTTTGCATACGAATTGACTCCCTTCACTTAAATCCAGCCGTGTGGAAAGCAGGCCTCAGATGACTTTGTTTCCCAGGGTGCCTTGCTGTGCCAAAGAGGGAGAATGCTCTCGCCCCTTAAAGGGATATACACACACACTCCCCTCTTTAAGCTCCCTGGCTACTTTTTCTCCTCTAATAAAGGGCACAGCTGGTGGGAGAAGGCTTTTGGCATTCTTCCAGGACAGGAGGGAGAAATGGAGGACATGGCCTGGAAAAGGAGGAGTTCGGGGAAGATCAGCCCTCTGTGGAATCAAACAGCCCCCCCCTTTCTCTCTCTCTCTCTCTCTCTCTCTCTCTCTCTCTCTCTCTGTGTCTGTCTTTGTGGTTTTACAGAGTTTGCAAAGAGCAGCCTCATTCTGCCTCCCTCTCACACAGTTTCTGGAGCTTTTGGGACAAAGAGGATCCCCCCCCCCCGTAACATGTGTGTGTGTGTGCACTTGTGGAATAGACAGTTTTGAATAGGCGCAGAAAAGATATTTCTAAGCGAGCAATGGGGATTTGTCTCCTTTTGATACCCAAATTCGAATCTGACCTTAATTTATGTGCCTCTAACCCCTTGTTATGCTCTTGTGTGTGATAACCATTAGCAAATGGACTTGCTTTTCTGGGATGCCAGCACTTTAACCATTTTTGGGATGGACGCACATAGTTCCCCGTGTGATAATGTCCCTAGAGAGTTTACATCAGATGTGAGCAAATTCTGACCCATAGCTATATGCAGCCCCCAGGGTTTTTTGGTGGCCACCAGGTGAAAAAAAACCCTCAAAACATTTCCCACATGCTCCAATGCCCTCCAGGGGGGATGGGGTGGCAATTTGGTTGGGGTT
>NW_024830690.1:0-1396 GCF_019175285.1 Sceloporus undulatus
TTAAGGCTGGGCAGAGGTGATGTGGAGAAACAGAGACATGGAGGGGAAACCCCTCACCATCTGTTCCCACGGCTCCCATGTGCTGCAATGCTGTTTGCGGAAATCTCCTGTGCTCCCACCATGAGAGGGGGCAGCTTGGAGGAGAGGGAGAGTCATTGGCAAAGCCAAGACCTTTCTCCAATCCTGGGAGCCCTTGCCATGCTAAGTCCTTCTTCATGCTCCCAAGGCAGCAAGAGAAACGAAGAGAATAAAAGGACTGGAGTGGCAGTAGTGAAGAAGCTGCAGAGCAACAGCAAACCCATCCCAATGGGTCTCTCTCTGAAGCCAGCTCCTTCTGTTGAGCTGGCAGACCCTGAGCTAGGGAAGCCTGAGCTAAGGATGACCCTTAGCCAGTGCTCTTGGGGTCCTCTGCCATAGCCACCACCAAAGAAGGGGGGAAAGGCAGGAGAGAGGAGAAGGGAAGGCCAAGTAAACTCTCAAACCGCTTTCGGAGAAGGAAAAACCTTGCTGGCTCGAAGAGACACATCCTGCTAGGAGCATAGGCAGGAAAAAGACTGAGGCTCAGGGGGGCTAGCTCCTCCCTATATAGGGGCCGGTCTTTTGTTTATAGGCCCTGCCTACAGGAGCAAATAAGAGGAGCTAAACCCAGATTACAGGAGGACAGGATCCTCTCTGCTGGGAAATTAAGCATTTTAAAGTCTTTTTTTTTCTTTTTCTTTTGCTGTAAAACAGGTTGCAAGGACCATATTCAGGGTCCTACCACAGTGGCTCTTCTATGGCTTACATGTGGCTTGCAGGCCACACAATTACCACTTTATATTTAAAGAAGTGTGGAGAAAACTTCTATAAGAAAACAGATCTCATTTCTCATTAAAGAATTCACAAGGGGGTGGGAGGGAGACCATTTATGTACTGAGTGTTTGAGGAAAGCTGTAGTAGGAAGAGATCTCGTTTTTCACATCAAAACTTGTGGAACACCTGGATTTTGTTAGAAAATGCTTATAAAATATCATTTTGCTTCAGCTGTATTGGAATTCTTGTAAACAATATAATAATCTCTTAAAGATATATCAAATGAAGATTAAGTGCAAATATTTTTTGTAAAGGATAGAAAGGCATTTCAGATTTTTGCTTAGCAATTATTGTACAAACGATTACTTGGCAAAAATATTTAGTATGTGAAAAATATAAAAAGTTGAAAATCTGATATGGAAATCTTTAGAAAAGGTGATATGCTAGATCATGGGTCGGCAACCTGCGGCCCGCGGGCCACATCCGGCCCCCAGAGGCGCCAGGACCGGCTCCCGCTCGCTCCTGCCGCCGATTGCGCCGCCGATTGCCGCCGCTCCGGCCGCCATTTTAAAAAACAAAATGGCGGCGCCCATCTAGGAGGCCC
>NW_024830691.1:0-1396 GCF_019175285.1 Sceloporus undulatus
AGCAGCAGTGGCCTGGCCTGGTATGCTCCCCCCCACTCACTGCTCACCCCTCATGGCTTTGTTGCCAGCCTGGCTCCCGCCCCAAGGAGGAAGCCAGGCTGGTGACAGAGCCATAATGGGTATGCTTGGCCTCCACTGCAGAAGGAGGAGGACCGTACCGGGGTGTCACCTTTCCTGTGGGATTTCACCTGGTGCAGTCTGCACCTCCTGCACCTGCTCAGTGACACAACAGGCATTATAGGAGATAAGTGATCCTAGCTGTGCTCAGCCTTTTCTGCTCTTCTTCTTCATCATCATCATCATCATCATAATCATCATCATTATTATTATTAACCTTTATTTATAAAGCACTATAAATTTACACAACACTGTACATACAGTCTTTTTAATTAGACGGTTCCCTGCCCTCAGGCTTACAATCTAAAAAGAAACCACACAAAAGGAGAAGGGTGTAGTGGTGAGGAAGGAGATGAGGTCCAGCAGTTCCTCTCTACTTCCTGGACCAAGGCAGATGGACTGGAGGGAGAGCTTGGCTTCATAATGGATGGTTAATCTTCATCCAGGGAGGAAGCGACAATTATGCAAGGCCTGGGAACGCTTCTCTGAACAGGATGGTCTTCAACTCCATTTTGAAGCTGGTTAAAGAAGTGATGGCTCTTGTTCGTGGGGGAAGAAGGTTCCAGGAGTGAGGGGTTCTCATTATTGTTATTAATACTTTTATTTATGTGCCACCTTTCTCCCAAAGTGGAACCCATATTGACTCAAGAAGGAAATCAATTAATTAAGTTCAATTTCAAAACAATTAAAATATTCACGGTTAAAACTATAAAATCACTTAAAAACATATAAAGGTTAAAAAATAAATTAAACACCCCCCTCCCCCCGTAAAAATAAAACAAAACACCTTCCTGTCAAAGTTACACAGTGAAAGGCTGCTGAAACAAAAAAAGGTCTTTGTCTGCCAACTGAAAGATAGCAGGAAGGGGGCCAGCCTAGCCTCCCATGGAAGGGAGTTGAAGAGGATGGGAACAGCCACTGAGAAGGCTCTCATGTCCTCATCAAATAAGCCTGTGCTAGTGGATAAACCAAGGAAAGCCTTCTCCAGAAGATCTGTGTGTTCTGGCAGGTTTGTATGGGGAGACACAGGCAGGTTATAAACCGCCGCTTTGCGGCGGTCTGCCGCTGCTGCTGTTTGCTCTGTGAGGGAGCCGCTGCAGCCAAACCACGCGGCTCCGTTACGGAGCAAAAAAGAAGCTCCAAAATGGAGCTTCTTTCTGCGGCGTAGCTATGACACTGCGAGGCACTGCTGGCGCACTCTCAACTTCATAGGCACCGCGACACGTCTGGACGCTATGCGTCCAAGACGTAAACATGGCGGCGGCCGTCTGGAATGGCC
>NW_024830692.1:0-1396 GCF_019175285.1 Sceloporus undulatus
TTTTATTTATATCACGTGCCCATCTTACCATGCTGTGTTTAATAATTTCATCTTCTAGATCTCTTTCTTTTAATAGTTTATAACATTTGGATATGTATTTACCTTTTTTGTCCATCATAATTTTATCTATTTCATTGTTATTCATCGTCAACCCAGGAGCTTTATTATCTGCCTTAAAACGATTGTTTAATTGGCTGTATAAAAACCAATCTTTCATGTTTCCTTTTTCATTAAGTTCTTCCATAGATTTCATATTGTATTTTCCTTCTGGTGTTTTGTTCATTAAATCTCCATATCTTAGCCATGGAGTATCTTTGTCCTTTGTTTGATTTTAATAGGCTTCTTGCAATGACACCCAAAATTGATGTCTCATTTTATACCATGCTTTAAGCAATGATCTTCTTATAACATGATGGTTAAAAGTATTGTTATCTTTTGGTTTTGTATACCACATATATGCATGTATACCAAGATTCAGGTTAGCTTTTTCTATATTCAATAAATGCTTGTTTTCTAATTTGAACCATTCTTCTAACCATTTGAGACAAGCTGCATAATAATAATACAGCTTAAAGTTTGGTAAGTTACATCCCCCCTTGAAGCAAAGATCATTTACTAAGACAACCATAACAGTTTCGACTCCGTATCCCATCCTGAAGCCAGTTTGAAATGGGTCCAGATAATGTCTCATCCAAGACCACTTGGACATGAAGAGCAACTGCCCTCAAAATTACAGTATGTTGGTTAGAAATGGAAGATGGGAGACCGGTCTGTAATTGTTCATCTCCAAGGGATCTAGGGAGGGCTTTTCCATAAATGGCCGTAACACTGCTTCTTTTAAGCATGATGGAAAATAGCCCTAACTAAGAGATGCATCTATGATATATTTCAGGTGATATAAAAAGGGCAAGGGTCAGGAGGGCAAGTTATCCTCTTCACATTTACAAGGAGCTTGTCCACATCCTCAGTACTCAGATTCAAATTGATCCAGTATGATCTTACTCATGGACGCCTCACTTATAGCCTCCGCAATAATGCTGACGTCCAATTTGGCTCTTATCTGAGAGACATTATCTGTGAAATAATCATAGATAGCTGTGGAAGGCTCTAATAATGGGTTCCAGGAGGAAGGTGCCTGAAATAGGTCCCAGATCCCCCCCACTCAACTTCAGCAGTCCCTTTATGCTTCTCTTCCCTTGGCACTTTCATTCCTTTCATATGCCCCAAAGACCCCTTCTCAGCATGCGCAGGGATCGTAAGGCCTTTGCTGCTGCTGCTGTTTATTCCATTATTGGCCTTTGGAAGAAGGGAAGGACTACGGCCTTTTTTACTTCCTTCCGGAATGGAGTCCAAACTGCGGAGCTGGACTCAGGAGGGAAAGGCTGGGAAGGCTCTG
>NW_024830693.1:0-1396 GCF_019175285.1 Sceloporus undulatus
GGAGACATAGAGAAGACTATCTGGGTGTCATCAGCGTACTGATAACCCTGCGCCCCATGCCTCCGGATGATCTCTCCCAGCGGTTTCATGTAAATGTTGAAAAGCATGGGGGACAGAATGGCTCCTTGAGGGACACCAGATGTAAGGGTCCTCTTGTCGGAGCATACGTCCCCCAGCTGCACCATCTGGAACCTACCCAAGAGGTAGGATCGGAACCACTGGAGCGCAGTGCTCCCGATTCCCAACTCCCCCAGGCGCTCCAGAAGGATACCATGGTTAATGGTATCGAAAGCCGCTGAGATGTCCAAGAGCACTAACAGGGACACACTACCTCTGTCCATGCCCAGACGGAGATCATTGACCAAGGAGACCATGGCGGTCTCAACCCCATAGCCCGCCCAAAAGCTGGTTTGAAATGGGTCTAGATAATCCGTTTCATCCAAGATCGATTGAAGCTGGATTGCAATCGCCCTCTCGATCACCTTCCCCAGAAATGGCAATAGCGATACTGGCCGATAATTATTATGCATCAGGGGATCGAGGGAGGGCTTTTTTAGCAGTGGTTTTACAATGGCCAATTTTAAACTAGATGGAAATTGCCCATCCCTCAGTGATGTATTAATTATACGGTGTAACATGGAAGTTACCACCGTCCCCCCCTGAGCCGCTAGCCACGAGGGACAGGGATCGAGAGAGCAAGTTGTCTTCCTAACACTTCTAAGGATCTTGTCCACATCCTCGGTGCTGACAGACTCAAAGTGATCCAGTACAATCGAGTCCACGGAAGCTCTGGAAACCTCTACTCTGGTATCTGCACTAATCCTAGCATCAAGACCTTCCCTTATCCGAGAGGTTTTATCCGTGAAGAAGTTGTTAAATTGGTCACAGCAGGCTTTAGATGGTTCCAATATAGGGTTCAGGGCAGGGGGGAGCCGGGTGAGCTCCCTCACTACCCTGAACAGCTCTGCTGGACGTGACTCCGCGGATATGATACGTGCAGCAAAGAACAAATTCTTTGCTGCATCTATCGCCTCTCCATAGTCCTCCAACAGGAGGTCTAGGAGAGCCTTGTCGGGTAAGCACTGGTGTCTACGCCAGTCGCGCTCTAGACGTCACAGCACCCACTTCCTTGCCCAGAGATCTTCCGTATACCAGGGCTGTTTTTTGGAAGCAGGCCTGAGAGGACGCTTAGGAGCGATGCTGTGTATAGCCCTGGAGAGATCAGTATCCCAGATGTTAGTCAGGGCATCAACAGAATCGCCATCATTTCCAACCATATAGCCCTCTAGGGCTTCTTGGAACCTATTGGGTTCCATCAGCCTTCGAGGGTGGACCATTCTAATAGGTCCGCCACCCCCGGGAGGTATCTGGGTAGATGCCTTGATGTTTGCCTCCA
>NW_024830694.1:69-1396 GCF_019175285.1 Sceloporus undulatus
GGCTCACACGAGGGTCACCATAAGTTGGAAGTGACTTGAAGGCACACAACAACAATAACAATCAAAGGGGACCTTACATCTTGAAGTTTATTAAATATGAAAAAATAAACTTAGATTACTATTTTTTGGGGGGGAGCAATCTTTAAAAATACTAGTCCAAGCCTTTTAGTAAAAGTTAACTGATTTTTAAAAAAATCCACTGCTAACACTTATAGGTTATAGGGAGGTGTATTCTAAAGTCAGTGCAGGAAAGTGTGGCCCACATGTCTTTTTCTATTACAAAGAGATCTATCATAGGTTTTGGTCTAAAACAGCCTAGAGGGAACCTAAAATGTAGTAAATGTCCCCAATAGGACATTTTGGGGCATTCTTTTGGCTGTGTGGACAGAAGGATTGGGTCCAATTTGGTTGATCAGGTTGTCCACATGCCAAGAGCCGTGCTATTCTCCTTACCCTGCACTGAGTATGGTCTATTAGCTTCAAGCAGACTCATACCTGTTAATAAAAAACTATGGGTACTTCAACCCTGTGAGCTCTAGATCTATCATAACAGGCTTTTGTGCCTATATATATATATATATATATATATGGTTGGAAGAAGGGATAACGGGTTTTGTATTGCTGCATTTATGGTATTTTATTTCATTGTTGTAGTTTAATGTTTATTGTATATTTTACTGTGTTGTAAGCCACCTCGATCCTGTGGGAGAGGCGGGGTAAAAATAAAATTTCTATTCTATTCTCTTTCTATTTACATGTGTAAGAGGTTTTCCTTTTAATTTCCCCATAATTAGGTTGGCTGGAAAACTCCACACAGAAGGTTTATAAATGAGGAAGAATGTTGACCTGTGTGCACTGTAGTAAGAGTTATTATTTGATTAATAAGTCATGATTCATCTAATTATCATAGTTTTCTGTTTGACAAATTACAAAATGAATAAACAAGAAGGCCTTTTAAAGCAAACAATTTGTCCATTGTACAGATAATGGGGTTTTGAAGGAACCAGGCCCATTCTTTAAATAATGGCTGGAACACAAGAGCACATTTTTCATTATCAACCAACATCTCTGTGGCTGTTTGGAAGGAACCCCAGTTGTGTACTATAATGTCAGTTATGATGTAAGATAGAAATTCACACACTCCCAGCTTAAAAGCAATATTGCTTCCAACTGAGTCATACTGACAGTGAGGGAGATATAATAACTCTCTCCTTCTCTCTTGAAACCTCTGCTTCAGGCAGTGGGGATGCAACTCAGGCCTGTTACAGACTGCCAAAATAAAGCTGCTTCGGGTCTCTTTGGAGGTATGCTATTTAAATGATGCATG
>NW_024830695.1:0-705 GCF_019175285.1 Sceloporus undulatus
CCTCTCCCTCATTTGATGATAAAGATACCAGTGACAATCTAGGCCATAATCTTTAGGTTCTTCTTGTGTTTTGATCTCTACTTTTCCTTGTGATTCTTTCAGGACATCCTTGTATCTCAACCATTTAGTTTTCTGGATACCTTTCCTCCCAAAAAGAGCCTCATACGGCAAACGCCATAAAGGTATTTTTGGACATATTCTACACTTGTTTTTCCCCAGATCTTCAATAGAGCTTTTCTTAGAAATGATTTGTGCTTTCTTTATGAACTTTCTCTTTACCGTAAATTAGGTATCCATGCCACCCAAATCTTAAATGTTCACCCTCCAGACATAACATTAGTTCATTCTCTAACATAATCCATTCTCTAATCCAAAGTAAACAACAAGCAGCATAATAAAGTCTTCCTCTACTTTTGTCATCACAAAGTATTTTCGTTTTTATCCTGGCTCTTTTTTTATTCCAAATATATTTTGAGATTTCCTTTTGCCATAGATTCAATGTTTTTTCATTCTGGATGATGGATATCGCTTGAAACAGAAACAGTATTTCAGGAAGGAAACTCATTTGGATCAGTGATATTTTTCCTAATAGCAATAAGTGTAATTTCCCCCATTTTTCTAGGTCTTTTCTGATTTCCTTCCATGTGTCTCATAGTTATTGTGAAATAGATCTGAGTTTTTATTTGTTACATTTATTCCTAGATA
>NW_024830695.1:805-1396 GCF_019175285.1 Sceloporus undulatus
CAATTTCCCCCATTTTTCTAGGTCTTTTCTGATTTCCTTCCATGTGTCTCATAGTTATTGTGAAATAGATCTGAGTTTTTATTTGTTACATTTATTCCTAGATATTTAACTTTCTTTCCCACTTTAAACCTACTTATTTCTTCCTGAATTTGTTCTTACTTCTACCTATATTTTTTGTTATTAATGTTGTTTTGTCTCTGTTTCTTTTAGTCCTGAAATATATTCCAAATCCACTATTACATCCATCAATTGTCTTGTGCTCTTTTCTGGGTTCTCCAGGGAATACAAATGTTGTCTGAGAAGACTCTCATTTTAAACTCAGTTGTTTTTAATTTTTATTCCAATGATCTTATTTTCTAATCTTATCCTATTATTCAGTGCTTCAAGGATCAGAATGAACAAAAGGGGTGAAAGTGGGAAAGCTTGCCATTTACCTTTAGAAATCTTAAAATCCTCTGTTTCTTTATAGTTAACAATTAGTTTGGCTCTTTGATCTTTATACATTGTCTTTATTCATCTTTAATAAGAAGCTCCTATTTCCATCTTTCAAGTGTTAAAAATAACATATCCCATCCTATGTTATTGAAGGCC
>NW_024830696.1:0-1396 GCF_019175285.1 Sceloporus undulatus
GATTTCCTACCAGTGTAATAGAGGAACATAATAAGAGACTTCTCATTGCCACTTTAAAAACAATATCATTCTCATATCTACACAGTAGGCACTAAGGATTGTAAACTCCATTAAAGGCAGTTCAGGGTTTTGGCCATTATAGTTTCAAAGTTCCATCCCATTTTTTTATCTTAATTTACACTGGCATAAAGAATGAAATGTTTTTTTTTAATTAGACTGGGTACAGATGTATATATGCACCCACACCTGGAGTAGAACCATAGAAATCAGTTGGTTAAAATAAATCTGTCTGATTAAATCTGGTTCACATTCAGTGTCAACAGTGACAATATATGTATTAATTACATTAATGAGTCCAATTCTCCCATTCCTACCTATGCACTTTTTGCAAGTGCTGAGAATAAGACTACCCTTTTTTAATCTGACTCCACAATTTATTTATTTTTATGCATTTATATCCTGCCTTTCTCCAAATATAGGGACTCAAGGTGGCTAATAACAAATTTAAGAACAATACAAAGGGGTTAAAAATATCAATATAAAATTTAAAAAAAAACCTATTAAATTATTTATAAAGTTAGAACATTAAACATTTAAAATACTAAAATGCAATTAAAAGCTCTGTTTAAAGGACTCAGCCCTCATCAGTTCGAAAACTGATGGCACAAAAATGTTTTGGCCTGCCACCAAAAGGGGAGCAGAGATGGGGCCATCCTGGATGCTCTAGGGAAGGAGTTGCAAAGTCTAGGAGCATCCCCACCAAATGAGCCCGAGAGGGAGTTAGGACAGAGAGAATGGCCTGTCTGGATGATCTTAATGCTCTACTGAGCTCATAAAGGGTTGTTAACTGCCCTCTAGTCAAATTTGACTCATGGTAATCCCATGAGTGAGGCATCTCTAAATCCCCCTGTCCTCAACTCTGGTCCTCCAAGCTGAGGGCAATGGCCTCCTTGATTGAATCTATCCATATAATATGTGGCCTTCCTCTATTTCTACTACCCTCCACCTTTCTTAGCAGTATTATCTTTTCCAGTGAGTTGTGTCTTCTCATGATGTGGCCAAAGTACAACAGCTTCAGTTTGGTCATCTTGGCTTCTATGGAGAGCTCTGACTTGATCTACTCTAGCACCCATTTGTTTGACTTTCTGGGTTCCATGGTATCCTCAGCACTCTTATAGAATCATAGAATCATAGAATCATAGAATCATAGAGTTGGAAGAGACCGCAAGGGCCATCCAGTCCAACCCCCTGCCATGCAGGAAATCCAGATCAAAGCATCGTCGACAGATGGCCATCCAGCCTCTGTTTGAAGACCTCCAAGGAGGGAGACTCCACTACACTCCGAGGAAGTGTGTTCCACTGTGGAACAGCCCTTACTGTCAGGAAATTCCTCCTA
>NW_024830697.1:0-1396 GCF_019175285.1 Sceloporus undulatus
CGAGTCCCTCCCGCTAAGCCTTGGATAAAGGGTTTAAAAGTCACACGCTCTCAGCCTCAAATTGGGTCTTGTCCTCCGTTTCTGGGACCCGGCACAGGTGGCGTTGGCGGTGGCTTTGAACCTGAGGACATTCCTCCGCGCCAAAACCCGCGGCGACGGGAAAGTTGCGGTCCGGCTGCTGAACATCGGCACAAATCTCAGCTGGGAAAAATCGGCGCTGCAGACGCTGCTTCCATCATTTGCTGGTGAGTTCACGATTCCTGGTGTACTCTCGCACGACTGGGGCTCTTTATTTGGCGGGGGGATCGATGCGTCCAGATGTGCAAAATGTCCGAAATTCGGTTACGTTAGACGCTTGGTTTGTCCCAGATTAGTGGAATATATATATAAATATATGTATGTCTGTGTGTGTGTGTGTGTGTGTGTGTGTGTATATATATATATATAAAACATTTATTTGAACAATGTAACATATGTTACGGTAATTATATATAATTATAACAACGAACCTATAATTAAAGTAACATATATATATATATACACACACACACACACACACATACACATGTTTATATCAAGACTCCATTTCCCTTTCTGTCGTCTCGTTCTCCCGAATTTAGCTGGCCGAACTGAAAGCGAGGCCCCGAACCCAGAACAAGTTGAGACGCTACGAGAGTTTTTGGGCGACGCGGACGGAGTCCCCGAAATCCACGCCGTCGCCGCCATCGCCTTCCTCTACCTCTATTTATCCATTGCGTCCAAAAGCGGGTGAGGAACGGACATTCAACCCCTTCCATGCAGGAATACATAGAATCTTCTGCCATGCAGGAATACAGAGAACTCAGTCTGCCATGCAGAAATACATAGAATCCCAGTATAGACACCTAACGTTATTGATCTTTTTACAGGGTTTTGCCCAGCTTGGATGTTTTGGTGTGGTCCGAACTTCCCACCGGTGCTGGCCTGGGTTCGAGTGCCGCGTTCTCCGTATGCCTCGCAGGCGCTTTGCTTTCTGTATGCGGAGCTGTCGCTTACCCTTCGGTTGAAGGGCAGTCGCTAGCAAGGTCCGTTGGGTCGCCGTTTAAACCTGTCCCACTGCAGTTCCCATCATCCCCTGGCAGGGAATGCTGGGATTTGTAGTCCACCGGCTGATTTTTTTCCCCCAGGTGGACGGAGACGGAGTTGGAATTGATTAATCGATGGGCCTTTTGCGGCGAACAAGTGATCCACGGAAACCCCTCCGGTGTCGATAACGCTGTCGGGACGCGGGGTACGTAGCGCAAGAAGTATTTATATATTATCTATAATTATATACAAATAGAATAAATACAATAAATACAATAAATGAATTCTTCCTTTTAGGTGGAGCCTTAAGGTACCAATCTGGAAAAATCTC
>NW_024830698.1:0-1136 GCF_019175285.1 Sceloporus undulatus
GGAGTTGAAGACCATCCTGTTCAGGGCAGCATTCCCAGGCATTGTATAATTGTCACTTGCTATTTGATGTTCTTTTCTTGCCTGTTTTATTGAATCATTTCCTGTATTGCTGTGTATTTTATATGTATTATCCTACTAGAGATCCCCCCTTCCCCACCACCACTCCCTTGTGTCGCGTCTTTTTAGATTGTAAGCCTGAGGGCAGGGAATCGTCCAATTAAAAAGATTGTATGTACAGTGCCTGTGTAAATTTTCAGGGCTTTATAAATAAAGGATAATAATAATAATAATAATAATAATAATAATAACAACAACAACAACAACAACAACAACAACAACAGTTCTGGGCGCCACTATTCAAAAAGGAGGTTGAGAAACTGAAGCGTGTCCAAAGGAAGGTGACTAAAATGGTGAAGGATTTGGAAACCAAAGATCACAATGGGACAGTCTCAATGCTTCAGTCAAGGAGCATCAGCTGCCCTCGGTTCACCTCTGACATCTTCCTCCTCCGCATCTTTAACTTGGGCACCATCCACTTCATAAGATCCTTTAATTCCTTTATGTCTTCCTCCATTCGATAAACGTCTACCTGGGGTTCTTCTGTCCTGGGGCGGCTATCAAGTGACTCCCTCACTGCCAGGTCCCAGGCTGTCACTCTGCCCCCCCGACGGCCTTCCTTTCCCCAGTCTGGGGCCGGAAACCCAAATCCTCCAGTGGTGGCCTGGATGGTGTGAGCTTCACTGGGTTTTCCAGTGTTGGACTTGGCCCCTAGTTCCTCTGAAGAAGGCATCTGCTCCTCCACCACCGGGATCTACAGAACCACCAGGTTCCCTAAGAACTCTTCTTGTTCCTGGGTCTCCATTGGAGTTAAAACTCTGAGACTTTGCAAACTGCGATATGTGGAGTCAGTCCTGTGCTCAAAAAATCAAGCTCATTTGAAACAAAAGAAGCTTTATTGATGAATCCAGGCAGAAACATCCATTAACACCTGTTTGCAAAGTCTGGAGTCCAAAGGAACTTGCTCCCGTCTTAACCCACTCAACCCCTCCCTAAGCAAGCCCCCAATTCCCAAGCTAAAGCAACACAAGCGGAGGTTGCATAGATACCAAGGTTGTGTATACTTCCCTTCCCTTCTC
>NW_024830698.1:1236-1396 GCF_019175285.1 Sceloporus undulatus
GCCAGCTTCACTCCTCCTTGATAACCAGTCTACAGCTGCAACCCCAGTCCCTCTCCAAACGCCCTCCTTCATTTGAAAGCCACTCCATCTGTCCTTCTATCATTTTCCATTAGTGCTTTCTATAACCCATCACTCTAGACTACCTACAAAGAACTACAAC
>NW_024830699.1:0-1396 GCF_019175285.1 Sceloporus undulatus
GAAATTTTAAAACATCCAAAACACAATACTGTAAAAAAAGTTTTTTTCGGGCAAGAAATGGGTCATTTTCTGAAGGTGAGAGGGGGGGCAGGAACGAGATACATCAATCACAATTTCCATAACAGTAATGATGGCAAGGGTAAGGGTCAGGAGGAGGGAGAGGCAAGTCAATAGATCTAATCTAGTCTGGAAAGAGATCCATCTTAATATCCTTCTTAAAGGCTTCCAAGGTGTTAATAGGACGGATCTCATCTGGAGGTCGTTCCAGAGCGAACCAACACCTTGTATTTTGCCCGGAAACTAATGGGCATCCAGTGGAGGGATTTAAGAACCGGTGTAATGTGGGCAGTTCTAGAAGTGCCTGTAACCAACCTGGCTGCCGTATTCTGTACCAATTGAAGTTTCTGAACTTGGCACAAGGATAGCTCCATGTAGAATGTGTTACAGAAGTCGAGCCGAGAGGTGACCAGCACATGTACTACTGTTTCTAGGTCTCCCTGCTTCCCGCCCCATATCTCCGAATGATCTCACCTAACAGCTTCATGTAAATGTTGGATAGCATTGGGAACAGAATTGTGCCTTGAGGCACGCTTGACTTGACTCCCTCTTGGACGAACAACTGTCCCCCAGCAACAGCATCTGGAATCTGACAGAGATGTAGGACCTGAACCACTGGTCGTCTCAGCTCCATAAACTGCCTTAAATCCGGTTTGAAATGGATCTAGAAATCCGTTTCTTCCAAGACTGCTTGGAAACCCCAAAACGCAACTCTCCCATGCGTTCCAGAAGGATACCGTGGTCAATAGTATCGAAGGCCGCTGAGAGGTCCAAGAGCACCATCAGGGTCCCACTTCCCATTTTCAAAGAGCTATTAATGCTCAGATGGAGATCATTGACTAAGGCGACCATGGCGGTCTCAACTTCGTAACCTGCCTTAAATCTGGTTTGAAATGGATCTAGAAAGTCCGTTTCTTCCAAAACTGCTTGGAGTTGAATGGCGATTGCCCTCTCGAATACCTTGCCTAAGAATGGTAAGAGTGAAACTGGTCTGTAATTATTTCTTTCCAGGGGGTCAAGGGAAGGCTTTTTTAGAAGTGGTTTAACCACCGCCTCTTTGAGGCAAGATGGAAGAAAGCCTTCCCTCAAAGATGCATTAGTTGTGTTTTTAGCAGCATCTTGATGGTATCTCCCCCTGGACAGCCAGCCAAGACGGGTAAGGATTGAGAGAGCAAGTTGTCTCTTTCATACTCCCAAGGAGCTTGTCCACATCCTCTGTAGTAACTGACTCAAATTGATCCAGAAGAACAGTATGGGCAGAGGCTGTGGATACCTTTCCTGTCGCCTCTGTCGTAAGGCCTGCATCCAAACCGCCTCTTATCCGAGAGATTTTGTCTGC
>NW_024830700.1:0-1396 GCF_019175285.1 Sceloporus undulatus
ATCCAGGTCATTGATAAAGATGTTGAATAGCACTGGGCCCAGGACAGAGCATGAAAGAAGCATGAATTTATATTTATATGAGGGGTTTCAGCTTTTACTGTCCATGTCCTCCATTTTACTTGAAAGCCCTACATTTTGCGGTGCCTTGTCCTCCTTTGCGGTTAGTACAACTGGTCACCATGGGAGCCAAAGGCAGCTGAAGTGGTGTCAAACTGCAGCCCTGGTCCTCTCACCTGGAGACCCTATGGGTTTTCTTTCTTGTGACACCCTTTTCTGCCCCTTGGGTGAAGATTTTTAGTTTTTAGGGGTCATGCATGGACCACGACTACCCCATAAGTTCATGGGATGGGACCCAGATTTTCCCACATCATTAGAATGAATAATGCTTCCAGCTTGCAAAATGAATATGTATGTGTTAGTCGCCATTCCAAATATCACAGCAGTCAATTAACCTGTAAAAACCTAATTTGCTTGTTGACTAATTCTCAATACTGTGACAAGAAATTGGACCCTAAGTTTTATGTCATTTTTAGCTTTAACAAAGGAAATCAAGGAGTGAAAATAATTATGAGGGGCGACAGGGGTGCCAAAATATTTCTCACCTAGAGTGGCAAAATACCTAGAGCCGGCCCTGGGAACAACTGTCCCCAAGCATCTCCATCTGGAATCTGCTTGAGAGATAGGACTAGAACCAACGCAACGCATTGCCCCCATCCTCAATTTCCTTCTGGATGCCATGGTCGATGGTATCAAAAGTCGCTGAGAGATCTAAAAGCACCAGCAGGGTCACACTTTCCCTGTTGATATTCAAGTGGAGATCATCTACTAAGGCGACCATAACAGTTTCGACTCTGTATCCCATCCTGAATCCAATTTGAAATGGTCTAGATACTCTGCTTCATCCAAGACCGCTTGGAGTTGAAGAGCAACTGCCCTCTTAAGCACCTTGTATAGAAATGGAAGATGGGAGACCGATCTGTAATTGTTCATGTCCAAGGGATCTAGGCAGGGCTTTTCCATAAATGGCCGTACCGCCGCTTCTTTTAAGCAAGATGGAAAATAGCCCTCCTTAAGAGAAGCATATCTCAGGTGAGTCCTAAGTGCATCTCCTCCTTGGATGACCAGCCATGAAGGGCAAGGGTCCAGAGGGCAAGTTCTCTTCTTCACATTTTCAAGGAGCTTGTTCGTGTCCTCGATATTCACAGGTTCAAATTCACCCAGCATGATCTTATTCACCTATTGCCTCTGCAATAATGCCAGTGTCCAATCCGGCTCTTATCTGAGAGATGTTCTCTGTGAAATAGTAATTTAAATGGTCAAATTGAGCTGTGGAAGGCTCTAATAATGAGCTCTGGGGGGAAGATGCCCTGAGTCAGGTCCCAGATGCCCCCCCCCC
>NW_024830701.1:0-409 GCF_019175285.1 Sceloporus undulatus
CTTTGATGTCTGTGTAGATTTCCACTGAGACTGAAGCTCTTCCCACAGTCCATGCATTTATAGGGTTTCTCCCCTGTATGTGTTCTTTGATGTAGATGTAGATTATTACTCAGACTGAAGCTCTTCCCACATTCCATGCATTGATATGGTTTCTCCCCTGTATGTATTCTTTGATGATTATGTAGAGTTTCACTGGCCCTGAAGCTCTTCCCACATTCCATGCATTTATAGGGTTTCTCCCCTGTGTGGGTTCTTTGATGTGAATGTAGACTTCCACTCTGACTGAAGCTCTTCCCACACTCCATGCATTTATGTGGTTTCTCCCCTGTGTGGGTTCTTTGATGTCTGTGTAGACTTCCACGGAGACTGAAGCTCTTCCCACATTCCATGCAGTTATGTGGTTTCTCCC
>NW_024830701.1:509-1396 GCF_019175285.1 Sceloporus undulatus
TCCACTCTGACTGAAGCTCTTCCCACATTCCATGCATTTATAGGGTTTCTCCCCTGTGTGGGTTCTTTGATGTGAATGTAGACTTCCACTCTGACTGAAGCTCTTCCCACACTCCATGCATTTATGTGGTTTCTCCCCTGTGTGGGTTCTTTGATGTCTGTGTAGACTTCCACGGAGACTGAAGCTCTTCCCACATTCCATGCAGTTATGTGGTTTCTCCCCTGTGTGGGTTCTTTGATGCGAACGTAAACTTACACTGCGACTGAAGCTCTTCCCACATTCCATGCATTTATATGGCCTTGCTCCTGTGTGGGTTCTTTGATGTAAAGATAGATTTCCATTGTGACTGAAGCTCTTCCCACATTCCATGCACTTGTATGGCTTCTCCCCCGTGTGGCTTCTTTGATGTAAACGTAGACTTCCACTGCAACTGAAGCTCTTCTTGCATTCCATGCATTTATATGGTTTCTCTCTTGTGTGGCTTCTTTGATGTACACGTAGACTTCCACTGAGACTGAAGCTCTTCCCACATTCCATGCATTTATATGGTTTTTCTCCTGTGTGGGTTCTTTGATGTAAACGTAGAGTTCCACTCCTACTGAAGCTCTTCCCACATTCCATGCACTTGTATGGTTTCTCCCCTGTGTGGCTCCTTTGATGTCTGTGTAGACTTCCACTGAGACTGAAGCTCTTCCCACATTCCATGCATTCATATAGTTTCTCCCCTGTATGTGTTCTTTGATGTGAACGTAGAGTTCCATTCCTACTGAAGCTCTTCCCACATTCCATGCACTGATATGGTTTCTCTCCTGTGTGGATTCTTTGATGTGAACGTAGATGTCCACTGTGACTGAAACTCTTCTCACATTCCATGCATTTATATGGCC
>NW_024830702.1:0-1396 GCF_019175285.1 Sceloporus undulatus
AAAAGTTCTATTTCCCATTTTCTTTTTCTGCTGAAAAAAATTATGTATCCCTTCTTGTACCAGTTCTTCAGACAGACTGACTTTTGCTACTCTGATAATGTAGGCTATGTTCCTTAATGTTTTGTTTTTAAAATCACAGCTCTTCAAATGTCTCAGATTAAAGAATTTTTTATTTTATTTTAACAAGTGGCCAATACCTTGGAATAGATATGACTAAATTCAGCTGCCATCTTTAGTAAGTACGGATAAGGTTGTTTTGTCTATGATGGAGCTGATCTAAAATGATTTACTGGGGAAATGTAAACCTGATTCAAGGGGGGGGGGCTATTTTCTACATGCAGGAAATCTGATTTTTAATGAGGTAGCTGAAGACAAAGGCAAACCTCTGAAAAAATCTTGCCAAGAAAACGCAGTGATATGTTCGCCTTAGGGACCTGAAGGCATACAACAACAATAACAGCAGTAATTCAAACATGTCATTTATTTTGCTTTTCAGGAAGCATTTTATGCAGAACTCAGTGATTACACAAACTGTAATTTATTACAAATATTTTTATATGAACTCGAAGTAATAACTAGCCCCCACTGCTCTGCATTATAACGCACAATTCAACATTTATTTGTTTGTTAATTTTGCCCCTGTCACAAGCAGTTCCAAGTGAGAGCATAAAAAACCAGTGTGATATTAACATATTTTGTGTTAAATCAGTTGCCTTTTAACATAATCACTTTTCATTAATCCTTCTGTTAAGCAGTTACAACAGAATTCATTACAATGGGTATGAATATTTTTCATTTATTAAAGTAGGACACTTTTAGTTGAAGAATTAGCATATAGCACCATCCAGCAAAAGTTAAGTAGTTTAAAGTCACATTGGTTTTAATGAGAAAGAATTGTGCACATGCTTCACCCCTTTCATTGAACCTAAAGGGACCTAAAATACTTGATTTTAGGCTAACGACTGCCTTAGTTTTCATTTTCTCCTTTATTTGGTTGGTGTCATACAGAATGATACAATATTTATCTATATCAGTTCATTCACCTTTCTTCCCAGCAATTTTTGTGCTAAGAACTATGAGACCTGGGGGAAGTTAGTAGTAGGACAAGTAAAGACTGAATGCATGTAGTCAAGCCAGGTGTTACCCATCCTTACCTTTCTCTTTGTTAAAATTCATTTTGTTAGTTTTGGCCCAGCATACTAATCTGTTACTGTCATTTGAATTTATGTTCCTGTCTTCTGGGGTATTAGTGGCCCCTCTTAACTTAGTGTCATATGTAAATTTAATAAGCATGACCTCTCTTCCAAAATCGAAGTCATTTATAAAGATATTGAATAGCACTGGGCCTCAGACAGAACCCTATGGCATTGCACTAGTCACTAACAGAAAAACAAAA
>NW_024830703.1:0-1396 GCF_019175285.1 Sceloporus undulatus
CTTGCTCTGAAGAATGAGAGGAACCTTGTGGCATCCAAAAGGCTAACATTCTCTGGAGTTATGTCTGATAATATGAATATATAGGATTGCAATACCTCTTCAATCATTAAAAAATTTCATATCATAGAATCTCATAGATATGTCCCTTAATAGCAGTTAACCAAATTAAACAGTATATAAAACAAAATCATGAAACAAACTAGAGAAGGTAACTGTTACATGGATTTGTAATTGGTTGACCAGCCGAACCCAAAGGATATTCAACAATGGCTCCTTTTCATCCTGGAGAGAAGTGATCAGTGGGGTCCCACAGGAGTCTGTCCTGGGCCCAGTGCTATTCAACATCTTTATCAAGGACTTGGATGACAGAATTGGGGACATACTTATCAAATTTGCAGATGACACCAAATTAGGAGGAATAGCTAATACTCCAGAGGACAGGATCAAAATTCAAAAGGACCTGAATAGACTAGAAAGCTAGGCCAAAACTAACAAAATGAAATTTGACACGGAGAAATGTAAGGTACTGCATTAAGGGCAGGAAAATGAAATGCACAGATATAGGATGGGGGACACCTGGCTGAATGAAACTCTGTGTGAAAGGGTTCTAGGGATCCAAGTAGATCACAAGTTGAACATGAGCCAACAGTGTGATGAGGCAGCTAACAAGGCCAATGTGATTTTAGGCTGCATCAATAGAAGTATAGTGTCAAGATCAAGGGAAGTAATAGTGCCACTCTATTATGCTTTGGTCAGGCCTCACCTGAAATATTGTTTCCAGTTCTGGGCCACACATTTCAAAAAGGACATTGAGAAACTGCAGTGTGTCCAAAGGAGGGCGACTAAAATGGTGAAGGATCTGGAATCCATGCCCTATGAGGGAGCTGGGGATGTTTATCCTGGAGAAGAGAAGGTGATATGATAACCCTGTTTAAATATTTGAAGGGATGTCATATTGAGGAGAGAGTAAGCTTGTTTTCTGCTGCTCCAAAGACTAGGACTCTGAACAATGGATGCAAGGTACAGGAAAAGAGATTCCAGATCAACATTAGGAGGAATTTCCTGACAGTGAGGGCTATTCGACATTCGGACACACTCCTTCCTCGGAGTGCAATGATCCTTGGAGGTCTTTAAACAGAGGCTGGATGGGCATCTTTCGGGGATGCTTTGATTGAGAGTTCCTGCATGGCAGAATGGGGTTGGACTGGATGGTCCTTGTACTCGCTTCCAACTCTATGATTCTAAGTGAACATGAAACATGTCATAAGAAAGTAATGCTATGTAATGAGAAGAAAAGGTATGTATACAAAGAACAATTACAATACACGAATCAGCTTCAATTTAGCTACTCTGAATAACATACTGATATAATGGAGAATAACATCTAAACAATGAT
>NW_024830704.1:0-1396 GCF_019175285.1 Sceloporus undulatus
GTATAATGATAGAGATCCAAATTTATTTATTATTTTGTTTAGTGTAGTATAAATATTAACACATTGCCTTTAAGGGCCATACAGCCCTCTCAGGGTACTTCACCAAACAACATATTCAAAGTCATGTACATTTACGATTATAAAATACAAAATCATTATACAACCCACAGGAAAAGACTATTTAAAACAAATAGGAACAACTGCGGTAAAATATGCAACACTTGCAATATAATCTACAAAAGTGACTGTAAATAGACAAGTCTAAAATTTATTTAAAGACATGGGTTTAAAGCTGTCCTGAAGCAAAATTTCCATGGTAGAAATTCTACAGTGATCTGGCCAACACTAAGACAACAACAACCCTGTCTCTTTTGCTTACAGGACAGCTTTTGCCAGCAGACTCAAGATAATGCAATAAAATGCTGTATGTCAGGGGTCTAAGGATTTGTGTTTGAAAGTGTCCCCTTTGTTTGTATGAATTCTTTAAGAGTGTTAACAAGTATGCAGCCAGGAATTATAGTGTAGTTTATAATAAACACATAATGAAATGAAATGCAACACAGCATGGTGCTATGTGATAATATAATATAATGCTTTCTACCTAGTCAATGTAACTATAATTAGAGCTGATTATAGAAATAGATAGGAAGGTCTTACCAGTCACATGGAATAAAGAAAGGCTTGTAGTAAGTATACAAAGACCCAGTGTTAGCTTAGTGATGGCAGGACATTTCTTTGCTCAAAGTCATGTATTGTCCAGTCCAGCTCTCTTGTTTTCAAAGTTCAATACATAGGCAGTAAAGGAAGAGTCTTGCTGTGCACAGTGACCATTTGTTCTTGTGTTGTTTGCTGGGAGTTGGATCAGGACATAACAGCAGGGAAGCTGCACTAAACATATTTTAAACTATGTTTTTTTTTAGCATGATTATCTAGTGTTAAAATCCACTATACAAGCAAACCCCAAGCATCCTCCTGCCATTTGTCATTTCATCAGGACACCAGAAAAGTTCAATTGTTTTTCAGGCTGAATCAGAGGAGTGAGCCCTGATAACCTTACTTTATCTTGAATGGCAGAAAGGGTGAATAAAAGATTGACTGTTATTTGAAGTATGGGCAGCTTTGGCACTTCAAATATGTTTGGCCTACAGCTCCCATCTGCTCTAGATACCACAGTCCACAGATTTCTGGAGGGCTACAGTTGTCCACCCCATCTCAGGCTAACACTACTTGAATCTTAATTGGTTTATTGCTACTAGATATAAAGAACAACAACTGCAAAAATGCTGAAAGATTAAGACTTATTTGTCATCCTGACGTCTGTAAGTAGGGTATTTTATAGTAAAAGATTAGGTTAGGTGAACTTTTAACCTATTAAACAATTAACTCACTAAATAGA
>NW_024830705.1:0-1396 GCF_019175285.1 Sceloporus undulatus
ATTTAGTAAGTGGACTAAGGCCCGATTTAAAAGGGAGCTATGAGACATCCCCATCACATGCGAGGGGTGGCGCTTTCAAACACCCCTTGTCCCTTGCACGTGATGAGGGTGTCAAAATGGCGGTGCCCTGTATATATGTGTGCTGCCATTTTGACGTGATGGACACCTAGCGTCTGCACGTCTCAGTGCCTTTATGACTCCACAAGTGCACCATTGGTGCCTTGCAGCGTCACAACGGCTCCCGAAAAAGAAGCCACTTTTTGCGGCTTCTTTTTGCTGCGTGAGGGAGCCACGCGGTTTGTCCACTGAGGCTCCCTTGCACAGCAAACTAGGGCAGCAGCAGTCGATCCTTTTGGGTGGTCTGTATCCCGCCTAAGAAACTGATTGACTGGAGGGATGGATTCCTTACCACTCATCTGTCTGCAGTTTGTCTCACTCTGAATGGCTTCTATAATCGAAATAAATGTATTGTTAAGTTCCTAAATATGCTTTTCCAAGGTTGCTTCAATCTAACGTTTACTTTTCCAGGCTATTCCTAAAGTAGAGGTCAACTTATTTGTTTCAGTTTGTCTCCAGTTCTTTCCTGCACCAAAATATTAGCTTACTGAATGGAGAAGTAATATTTAACTACTGCAGTCAGTACTGACAAAATATAGTTGAGAGAGCTGGGCAAAGAAATGAAATGACAAACTTTAGCAACTGGAAGCAATGAAGTTCTTACCTCAACTCCTCTTTCCTTTCTTGTGATAGTAAACCAGGCAAAGTAAGGAATAGATTTTGGTCACCATGAAATAGTTCAGCTGCTGGATTGCTTTCTTCCACTCACTGTCCAAATGTCCAAAAGGATTGGCTGACAGTTCTTTAAAATGGGAAAATTTCCTTTTAAGTATGCAAAAAGATTATATACATCATTAAGAAATAAACCTTTAACTATATTTAACCAGCTTAAGTATTCTTCTTAATATGATTTTCCCCCTTTAAAAAACGTACCTTGTAAAGACTTACCAATATCATCATGTTGATGAAGTTCAGCTGAGAGGCTTTTCACTTTGCCCTTGAAGCAAGTCTTGTTCTTTACCTTATATCAGAATTTTGTTATATGTTTGCTGGGTTCTGAAGCTTGAAATCTAGGGGATGGACTTTAGGAATTGGAGATACTGAAATACTTTATATCATCTGCTGAATTGCTTGTTCCCATCTCTTTTTAAAATGTCGGACTTACTGTTCTAGAATGGAAGGCTGTTTCTTACCTTTCTGCTTCCAACCTTACCATATATTTTGTGTGCAGAGTGGATGGAGTATAAATTCTTTATTTCCTGGTAATCCACATATCCTTCCCATAATTTATCCCAAGTTCTGTGACTGGTCTGAGTGGCAGGACCTTTCTTTCCTTTCC
>NW_024830706.1:0-1396 GCF_019175285.1 Sceloporus undulatus
TTTAAGCCGCCAATAAACCAACTATTTACAAGTCTCTGGTAGCACCCTCGGTGGATACGTCTCCCCTCGAGTTGGAGTCCTTCTCCTCAGGCCTCCGGCTTTTCCCACAATACTTCTCCAGAGGTTCGTTCTCAGCCTTCTCTCTGTCCTTGGGAATGGGACCCCACTCCCACTTCTCTCCCTTTTCGTCCCACCACTTGTCCTCCAGTCCGCTAGCTGAGGGTTTTGCCCACAACTCCTCGTCCGAGTAGTTGAATTCCCCTTCCGTTCTGGGGTTTCTAAGCTCTATCTCTTGGTGAGGACCTTGCTTTCGAAAGGAGGGCCGAGCCTGCAGGGATACTGGTAGTCCTTCCCTAACGGGGCTTCTTTTTACCTGGCCTATCCCTGACTCGACCGCGGCTCCCCGTCCTCCTCTTCCGCGATGTCCTCTGCCTCCCGCGCACCTCTCTCCCTCTCCTTTTATCTTTCGCTCTCTCCGCCTCCTTGCCTCTAACTCCGCCCCCGGACCTCCTCCTTGTTCATCTTGCCCCTCCTCCTCAGTCTTCCTTTCTCCTTCTTCTTCCACCTGCTCCACTTCTGTCCTCCCCGTCCTCTCTACACCTGGACCTACCACCTTACTACAACTGGACAGATGGATATAAGAGATAAAGAGATCTCGGTCACCCACCTTCTTCATGCCAAATAAATCTGAGCCTGATACAGTACTGTTTACTATACTTTCTGTAAAGTCACAGAAACCCTAGGAGGACAAAGAACTATGGGCTATATAGGAAAAGCTAGTTTTCAGTTTGTCTCTGCTGATGCTTTTGCAAAACTTGCTTGTAACCCATACAGTACAAGGTCTGCATGGGACGAGTGCTGAGTGACTGCCAGGAGAAATAAGGCAACAGTGATGAATAGTGGGTAGGTGATGGACTAGACAAGTGCTAGAGCAATGCTTCTTAAGAGATGTGATAAAGAAGACTTGAATTTTTTCTCCTGGTGTAGCAGAGATTCGTACCATATTTGTGAACATTGATTATATTTGTTTCTTTCTTTTTTCCTGGTAACTTTCCAGGATGAACAATTGATGGCTCAGGGACCAGGACTGGTTCAGGGATCACCACCCTGAGGGCCCATTCGCATTATCTTTTAACCCAGTTTTGAAATAGATTCTTCCATGTGAAGTTCATATTGGGCCCGATTCTGTCACAATCCATGTCGAGGCTTGCACAAGGAAATGCCCCTTAACGCGGGCTATTGAGATTCAGGCTAAAATCCGTCTTTTCTGAAAAGACCCGGGTTCCGTGAAATATGAACTTGCCCTCGATCATGATTGGGGCAAATTCAGGGAGGGATTAAGGTCAGAGGGTGGGCAGAGGTCAGAGCATTCCCTCCCCTCATCAAAGGGGGGGGG
>NW_024830707.1:0-1396 GCF_019175285.1 Sceloporus undulatus
GGAACCTGCCCCCCAGAACCCATCATTAGAGCCTACCACAGATCACTGTGATGCTTTAAATGACTGTTTCACAGATAATATCTCTCAGAGAAGAGCTGACTTGGATGCCAGCATTATTGCAGAGGCTATAGGTGAGGTGTCCAGTGACTGTGAATAAGATCATACTGGATTAATTTAAATCTGTGAGTACTGAGCACGTGGACAAGCTCCTTGGAAGTGTGAAGAAGACAACTTGCCTTCTCAACTCTTGCCCTTCATGGCTGGTCCTCTAAGGAGGAGATGCACTTAGGATCACCTGAGATGTATCATAGATGCATCTCTTAGGGAGGGCTATTTTCCATCTTGCTTAAAAGAAGTGGTGGTATGGCCGCTTCTGAAAAAGCCCTCCCTAGATCCCTTGGACATGAACAATTATAGACCGGTCCCCCATCTTCCATTTCTAAGCAAGGTGATTGAGAGGGCAGTTGCTCTTCAAGTCCAAGTGGTCTTGAATGAAACAGATTATCTAGACCCTTTTCAAATTGGCTTCAGGACGGGATACAGAGTCAAGATTGCTATGGTCTCCTTAGATATCTCCGCTTGAGCATCGACAGGCGAAGTATGACCCTGTCGGTGCTTTTGGACCTCTCAGTGGCTTTCGATACCGTCAACCATGGTATCCTTCTGGAAAGCCTGAGGGAAGTGGGGATCGGGGGCACTGCATTGCGGTAGTTTTGGTCCTATCTCAGAAGCAGATTCCAGATGGTGATGCTTGGGGACAGTTGCTCCTCCAAAAGGGATCTTAAATTTGGCATCCTTCATCGCATCATCCTGTTCCGAATGCTATTTAACACCTACATGAAACCGCCTGGAGAGATCATCAGGAGGTATGGGATGGGCTTTTATCAGTACGCTTATGACATCCAATATCTCTCCATGCCCCAGACTTCAGCGTCAGCTAAGGAAAGCATCTCCCCTCTGAATGAATGTCTTGAGGGAGTAATGGGCAAGATGAGGAGATCAGATTGAAAGTGAATCCATTTAAGACAAAAGTACTTGTTGTTGGAGCCTCTAACCCAGGTATGGAGCTTTGTCTACCGCTCCTGGACGGGGTCACAGTTCCCCTAAAGGACTTTGTGTGCAGTTTGGGGGTGCTCCTGGTTCCTTTGCTCCAGATGTCAGCTCACATAGATGCCACGGCCAAGAGTGCCTGTTATCAGCTTCGGTTGATACGCCAGCTGCGCCCTTTCCTGGAACCTGAAGGCCCCAAAACTATGGTTCATGCACTGGTAAGCTCACATCTTGACTTCTGCAATGCGCTCTACATAGGGCTACCCTTGCAGTAAGTCTGGAAACTTCAACTAATTCAAAATATGGCAGCTCACTGTGACAATTTATTTATTGATTGATTTAGGTT
>NW_024830708.1:0-1396 GCF_019175285.1 Sceloporus undulatus
GAAAAAGATGGTTATTGGCAGGTGAAGTTAGATGAACTCTCAGCCCGCTTGTGTACATTCAATACACCATGGGGAAGATATTGTTTTAATCGTCTGCCATTTGGGCTTAAGTCTTCTAGCGAGGTATTCCAGCAAAAGAATGAAGAAACTTTTGGGCATATAAAAGGAGTGTATATGATTGCTGATGATATGATAATAGCAGGAAAAACTTCTGAAGAACATGATCAGATTTTACAGCAGGTAATGGAGACAGCAAGGGCCAAAAACATCAGGTTCAACAAGGAAAAGATTCAGTTTAAAATTGATTCTGAGAAATACATGGGACATATCGTGACAGCTGAAGGTGTTAAGGCTGATGATGAAAAGATAAAAGCAATTCGAGAAATGCCCCCTCCGCAAGATAGACAGGGTGTTCTTAGATTTTTAGGGATTGTTCAATATTTGGCAAAATTTATCCCACAAGAGTCAGAGCTTACAGCACCTTTAAGGGCGTTACTGAAGAAGAATGTAATGTTTCAGTGGATGCCTGAACATCAGGCTGCATTTGAAAGGGTCAAACAACAACTATGTCAGGCACCAGTGCTTCAATATTTTGATGTTGAAAAGCCAGTAATTGTTCAAGCCGATGCATAAAAAAATGGATTAGGTGCTTGTTTGATGCAAGATGATAAGCCAGTATTTTATGCATCCAGGTCTCTTAGTCAGGCAGAACAAAATTATGCTCAAATAGAGAAGGAATTGTTAGCTGTGTTGTATGCAATGAAGAAATTCCATCAATATGTCTTTGGTAAGGAAGTATTAGTTCAGTCTGATCATAAACCACTAGAAGTAATTTTCAAAAAGCCAATTGGTGGGGCTCCTGCTCGTTTACAGCGTATATTATTACAACTTCAAAGGTACCAACTCAACGTAGTTTATACTCCAGAGAAGTATATGTATTTAGCTGACACATTGTCCAGGGCTACCGTAGATCCTCCTAGCAATGATGAACAACAAGTAGAAGGGGGAAAGAATGATACATGAGTTGAGTACGATAGCAATGCATCCAGCAGGGTTTGCAGCTATAAAAGAGGCAACTGCGAAGGATGAACAGCTTCAGGTAGTGGTCACTTTTACAACACAGGGCTGGCCACAATATTACAGAGAGGTACCCTCAACAGCGAAGTCATTCTGGTCAGTGAGAGATTCCCTCCGATATGAAGAGAGTATTCTCTATGAAGGAGAAAGGGTTGTTATTCCATTTGCCCAAAGGCAAGAAATGCTATCTTAGTTGCATGAATCCCATCAAGGTATTCAGAGAACTAAAGCAAGAGCAAAAGGCCTTATGTATTTGGCCTGGTATGGGCAAAGATATTGAAGTATGTATTGGGAATTGTTCTGTTTGTGCATATTATGC
>NW_024830709.1:0-1396 GCF_019175285.1 Sceloporus undulatus
CACTTGTGTAATCATTCGGGCTTTCACTGGACTTTGACTAACAGACCATTTTTGACTACAATTTGATCTGACCCCTCCGTGTACTAGTGACCATTCGGCCTGTCTTGACTTCGCTCTTGGGTTTCAGCTTGGCTTCTTGATTTTGGCATCTCCACATGATGTGGAGATGAGTCCGGCCAGAGAGAGGAGAAGGAGAGGAGCTGCTTGGCAGCCATTTTGAGACCGTGTGCTTTTTGCTGAAGGGGCGGAGCTTCTGTGAGTCACATCTGTGAGTCACAAGGGGGCGGAGCTAGCAGACTAGCTTTATATACCACCTTCCAGAGCCTTCCAGAACAGTCCAGCCAGAGAGAGGAGAAGGAGAGGAGCTGCTTGGCAGCCATTTTGCGACCGTGTGCTTGTTGCTGAAGGGGAGGAGCTTCTGTGAGTCACATCTGTGAGTCACAAGGGGCGGAGCTAGCAGACTAGCTTTATATACCACCTTCCAGAGCCTTTCAGAACAGTCTGGCCAGAGAGAAGAGAAGGAGAGGAGCAGCTGGGCAGCCATATTGAGAATTTTAGTTTTCTTTAACTCAACAACTCTACTCAAGTGGCATCAGGTTAGAATCAGATATTGAAACAGAACGTTGCCTTTAAGTATAAGATAGCAGCCAGGACATTCCTTTAAAGTAGTATACCCAGTAGATTGACTGTTATAGTCATTACTAAAGACTTTGCAGTATGGACAATGAGGGATCTGCTGCAGTCACCTGCAACTCTTGTGGGATGTTTCTTTTCTTGCCTACAGAAGTGGAGAACGTCAAATGCACCAAGTGCAAGTTGGTAGCACTCTTGGAGGAGAAAGTGCAGCAACTGGAGTCCAGAGTAGCTACACTTCAGCATATTAGGGAACAAGAGGATTTCCTGGACACAATAGAACTAACGATCTTGGATGAGTACCACCCAGAGGAAGATGCTAGGGTGGAAGAGGTCACTTGCCATACACAGGAGGCAGACAGCTGGAGGAATGTCACAAAGAGAAGTAAGCCAAGAAGGGATTGTTCTGGGAGCTTGCAGCTAGAGAATCGATTCGAAGCTTTTTCCCTTATCAAGGAGGATGAAGAAGAGCAGCATGGACAGACTTCAGGGACAGAGCAGGGGAGCCTGAGAGTCCCACCCGAGGGAACAGTCGCTGCTAAGCCCTGGAGGAGGCGTGTGGTCGTAGTGGGGGACTCCTTGCTGAGGGGTACGGAAGCAATGATATGTAGGCCTGACAAGATGTCTCGAGAGGTGTGTTGTCTTCCAGGTGCAAAGATCCGTGATGTGACAGAGAGGCTGACAAGACTGGTCAAGCCTACTGACAAATACCCCTTCCTTTTGGTCCACGTGGGAACTAATGATACTGCAAGACACAGCCTTC
>NW_024830710.1:0-1396 GCF_019175285.1 Sceloporus undulatus
GCGGGGTTTTTTCGTAACCCGAAAAAACCTTCGTAAGCCGAAACAATAAATCCCTATGGGATTTTTTCGTATCCCGAAAAATTCGTAAGCTGGGTAATTCGTATCCCGGGGTACCACTGTATGTGTGAAAGGGATCTAGGAGTCTAAGTAGACCACAAGTAGAACATGAGTCAACAGTGTGATGCAGCAGCTAACAAGGCAAATGCAATTTTAGCCTGCATCAATAGAAGTATAGAGTCTAGATGAAGGGAAGTAATAGTCCCACTCTATTCTGCTCTGGTCAGGCCCCACCTGGAATATTGTGTCCAGTTCTGGGCCCCACAATTCAAAAAGGACGTTGAGAAACTGGAGTGTGTCCAAAGGAGGGCAACTAAAATAGTGAAGGGTCTGGAAACCATATCCTATGAGGAACAACTTAGGGAACTGTGGATGTTTAGCCTGGAGAAGTGAAGGTTAAGAGGTGATATGACAGCCCTGTATAAATATTTGAAGGGATGCCATATTGTGCAGGGAGCAAGCTTGTTTTCTGCTGCTCCAGAGAACAAGAACCAGAGGAATGGATGCAAGCTCCAGGAAAAGAGATTCCACCTCAACATTAGGAGGGACATTGGGACACACTCCTTCCTCAGAGTGTATTGGAGTCTCCTTCCTTGGAGGTTTTTAAATAGAGGCTGGATGGCCATCTCTCATTATGCTTTGATTGAGAGTTCCTCCATGGCAGGGGGACTGGATGGCCCCAGAGGTCTCTTCAAACTCTATGATTCTCTAATTCTCTGATTCTGAGATTACAATGGGACAGTCTCAATGCTTAAGGTAAGGAGCAGCAACCTGAAGAAGTCACAATAGTGCCATCTGAATACTTCAGGCAAGGTACATCAGCCTGAAATCAAAATGGGCCGACTCAATGCATGAGGGTAGGAGCATCAGCCTGAGGTCACATTGGGCCATTCTCAATCCTTCAGAGAAGGTGCTTCAGGCTGAAGTCACAATGGGCCAGTCTCAATCCTTCAGGTAAAGAGCACCAGCCTCAACTCATAATAGTCCTATCTAAATTTTTAAGGCAAGGAGCTTGAGTATGAGATCACAATGGGCCAGTCTCAATCTTCAGGAAAGGAGCATCAGACTGAGGTAATGGGCCGGTCTCATTCCTTCAGGTATGGAGCACCAGTCTGAAGTGACAATAGTCCCATCTAAATCCTTCAGGAAAGGAGGCTAATCCTGAGATCACAATGGGACACTATCAATGCTTCAGGTAAGGAGCATGAGCCTGAAGTCACAATGAGCCAATCCCAATCCTTCAGGCAAGGAGCATCAGCCTGAGTTCACAGTGGGACACTATCAATGCTTTTGGTAAGGAGCATCAGACTGAGGTCACAATGGGCCAGTCTCAGTCCTT
>NW_024830711.1:0-1396 GCF_019175285.1 Sceloporus undulatus
GGTGGTGAAACAGAGCAGAAGCGAAGTTGTATTCCACTCCAGACCAATTCGGAGTGGAATCAGAAGCGATTTCTGTGCATTCGCTTGTTACCGATTTCACCAAAATGAGGGGTCACTTTGGAATCACTGCGGAAGTGCCATGGAAGGAGCCCCCATAGAAAGGAATCACATGTGATAACACAAAACGTTGTTGCCTAAATTTGCATCGTTGGACCCGCAGTGGCTTCGGATCTGAGCTGCAAAAACCACCGTGTGATAAACACAGTCTTTGAGATTTCACAAGGCTCTGTGGTTTTGGGAACAAGAAACTATCACAATTGTTGTTGATAATAATAATAATAATATCCCATTCTCCCTCATAAAGGGACACAACTGGAATTTCAAGTTTAGGACAATAAAGTCTCTTTTCCTGGAGTTTGCACCGATTGCTCCGTCTCCTGGTCTCCTCCGCTGGGAGGAGATAGAGCGTGGAATTCTGGGAAAGGCTGGTCATTGGCTTAGAGCCTGAATAGGGTTCTAGAAGGCTGGTGGCTTTGACCATTGGCTGCTGAGGAAGAAGAAGGGCTCCTTCTGGGTTTCCTTGGCAGGAAGGGGAAGGTGGGGGCCTCAAGATGACAATGGGGGACCCCCAAATTTGGTTCCTCTGTGAGAAGGATGGCTGAGGGGAGGAGCCCTCATTTTGGAGCCAAGGATGGGGGTCTGGAGGTTCTTCTGTAGGGAGGCAGCTTTGGGGGCTGGAAGCAAGGAAGCCCCCCTCCTCCTCCCCTCTTCTCCGGCTTCCAGGCCTCCTCTCCTTTCTTGGGGGTCTCTGTGGGCCATGAGATTTTGGAGAGGGATCCAAAAGAATCAAAGGGAGGCTGGGACCAAACAACCTCAGAATATGATCAAGATTGCAAGGTCCTTTCTGAGGAAGGAGAGGCAAACTAGGAGAGGCTGCAGCTGTTTGCTTTTGCCTGAGCCTCTGGGAAGGGCCCCTCTTCTCCTTTCTCCTTGGCTGTCTTCATGGAGGACAGACTCCTTTTGCCCTTTGGACTCAGTTTGCAGCAATGGCAGTGAGCTGAAGAGAAGGGGAGAAATGGCAACAGGAGGAGGAAACTGTGTCTTTTAAAGAGCAGCTGAAAAGGTGGGAGGGCAGAAGAAGAACCAGGGGAGGGTCCCTGCGAAACTGGGAGAGTTGGAGGGCATTCACAAGGAGCTGGGCCTGGAAATGGGGGAGGAGAAGGGGGCTTATAAAATGACCTCCATGGATGAGGAAGCTGGGCCAAGTCCATGACATACAATGGCCCAGTGAAACGATGTCCATGATATAGGAGCCAATGTGGCCTAGTGGTTTGAGCATAGTGGAACTACGACTCTGGAGATCAGGTTTTAAATCCCAGCTCCAACATAGAAACTC
>NW_024830712.1:0-1396 GCF_019175285.1 Sceloporus undulatus
GAAAATCAGCATGTGCTTTATAGCAAGGCCTTTGACTGCATAGATCATGATAGTCTATGGAACACCCTTAAAGACATGATGGGAGTGCTAATACATCTCGATAGTCCTAAAGAGGAATCTTTACTCAGGACAAGAAGTCACTGTCAGGACAAAACAAGGAGAAACAGAATGGTTCCCACTTGGCAAATGGGTCAGGCAAGGATGGATCCTTTGACCCTATCTGTTCGATTTGTATGCACAACATACTATGCGAAAAGCAGGCTTGAACACAGAAGGAGGAGTGAAAATATGAGGCAGGAATATCAACAATCTAAGGTATGCAGATGACACAACGCTACTAGCAAAAAACATCACAGACCTAGAGAAACTACTAAGGAAGATCAAGGAAGAAAGTGCAAAAGCAGGCTTTTATTGAACATAAAGAAAAGAAAGATAATGACCATGGAGAATCTACACAAATTTAACCTAGAAAATGAGGAAATAGAAATAGTGAGAGTTCTCATACCTGGAATCAAACATTGATCAGAGCAGGGACTGCAGTCAAGAAAGCATAAGAAGACTAAGAATAGGGAGAGTGGCTATGAAAGAACTAGAAAGGATCCTAAAATGCAAAGATATGAGCACAAAAGTTAGAAGCATACAAGTCATTGTATTCCCTATGCCATGTATGGATGTGAAAGCTGGACAGTTAAGAAAGGAGATAGGAAGAAAGTCCCTTCATTGGAGATGATGTGGGGCTGGAGAAGAGTGCTGAGCATCTCATGGACAGCAGCCAAAAGGAGAAATCAATGGGTCCTGGAGCAGCTCAAGTTGAAAACTTCCTTGGAAGTCAAGATGACCAAACTGAGGCTGTTGTATTTCGGACACATCATGAGAAGGAAGGACTCATTGGAAATGCTGGGAAAGGTAGAGCTAAGCAGAAAGAGAGGAAGGCCTCATGCCAGATGGACGATGGACTCTGTCACAGGTATGAATTTGCAGGAACTTAGAGAAATAGTGGAAAATAGGGGGGGTCTTGAAGATGTCTTATCCACAAAGTCACCATGCGCCAAGGCTGACTTGAGGGCGATTAACAACAACAACAACATTATTATTATTATTAACATGGGTCCTTGGTATCTGCTGAGGTTTGGTTGCAGGAACCCCTGTGGATACCCAGATCCATGAATCCACAAATCTCATTCAGTACAATGAATAGTAAAAAACTATCCCTTATATAAAAGGGCAAAATCAAACTTTGCTGTTTGGACATTTATGTATTTTTGGACTATTATCAAGCTGTGGATGCTTGAATCCATGGATAAAGAATCTGCGGATGGGGAGGACTGACTGTATAATGTTTTTATTTTTGTAGGTGGAGTTGGGTTTTATAGAATCCTAGGCCTGTTACAGACTG
>NW_024830713.1:0-1396 GCF_019175285.1 Sceloporus undulatus
CACCAGCCTGCTGTCCCACCACGTTTGGGCTAGTCTAAGAATGGAAGCATACTGGTTTGGCATAATTTCTTATAACACTTTTACAGTGCGCCCGCACCATACGCGGGCGTGCCATACGCGGACTTGAGCGTATGTGCTCAAGCCGCGGCGCGCACGTGGGGTGGAAGGGGCAGCGCGTCCCATTCAATTGAATGGGCGTGCGTGCCCGTTGCGCCCTGCGTGTGCCTGTGCCGCCACGCACGAGCCCCATTGTTTCCAATGGGGCTCAAGCATAGGCAGAATTCGCCTTACACAGAAGGATCCGGAACGGATCCCCCGCATAAGGCGAGGACGGACTGTACCACCAAAATGCTTTGGTGATCTATGGTCATCTGATCTGTTTTCCAAATTACTAAATGCTGCCTCTAGGAGGAAGGGGGGATGAGTGAACCCATTTGCCAACTGCCTCCCAAAGCCAGCTGCTGTATGAATGTGCTTTTCCTTCTCCCACCCAAAGCATGGGTCTGCTGTGTGCACATTCACATAGCAACCCTACACTTGGGAGAAAGGAGAGAAATGAGCGAACCTGGCTGCCAGTTGCCTCCTGAATCCAGCTGATGTATGAATGTGGTGTTTCTCCCCTTTCCAAAGTGTGGAGCTCTTATGCGCACATCTACACAGCAGGCCTGTGCTTTGGGAGGAAGGGGAGAATGATTGATCCCAGCTGCCAGTAACCTCCCAAAAGCTTCTTGTTGGCATGATGGGGACTGTGAGAAGAGCAGAACCATGCCCACTGACACCATGTGACTGCCTGAGGAGTGGAAGAGCAGTGGAAGGAACCTATCATACAAAGGCAGTAATGAAATAGCAGCAAGATTTAGAGGCTGTTGATGGGGTTTGCCTGTCAGTGAAAAGGTGCTCTGCATTAACTAATGGAATGCAAAGCAGCGGCAGGATGGACACAACATCATGTGATAAGTACTGTCCAAAAAAGCTTTTGTCCTATTAAAATTCCCCTTTTCCTGACTTTTGTGGTAAGGTTTCAAGACTCCTTCAGTTACCTCCCCATGTGACAAGTAGCCTGATTAAAAATGCATTTAGCCTCATGAGAATCCTTTTAGAGATATGATTGCTGCATGGGGGGGGGGGGGGGGTTGACATTTTTCAGTAGGGCCAACACAACTGTGCTTCAAATCCTTCCGGTTAACCCCCAAGTATAGTAATAAGATTTTGAAAATAAGCTTCCATTGGCAATAGTGGAAGCTTCCCCTTAAAAAGTTATATGGGGGCCTGAGGAGAGGAAAAGCTGAGGAAAGAAGGGGTGGAAATACAGATAAGGGGAAATAGAGGGAAAGGGATGGAAAATGAACAACTGGACGGATGAATAAGGAAGTGATTATGTGGGTGGGGGGCTCTG
>NW_024830714.1:0-1395 GCF_019175285.1 Sceloporus undulatus
GAGGTTGAGGTTGCAATCTTAGGACCTTATCACACGGGGACCTATGTGCTTCCATCCTGAAAATGGTTAAAGTGTTGGCATCCCAGAAAAGTAAGCAAATCTGCTAATGATTATCACACAGAGAGCACAGCAATGGGTTAAAAGCACATTATTTATTCAAGAAAGTGGGTAGAAAGTGACTTTCGGTTTCAGACAGATGAGGACAAATCCAATTGATAGCTTGGAAATAACTTTTTTGTGCATGCTCAGAACTGCCATTTCAACAAGTGCATACACACACATGATCCAGAGAGGGAAGGGAAACTGGAGAGGAAAATAATTTTTGCCCCAAAAGCTGTTTCAAAGGAAGGCAGGCTGAGGCTTCCCCTTGCAAACTCCCATAAAACCTCACACAAACAAACACACACACACACACTAGAGAGAAAGAGGATGTGGCTGGTCCATAAACCTGCTTGATTTCAGCGAGGGCTGAAACTCCCAGATGCCCTCCTTTTCCAGGATATATCCTGTCAGCACAACTGCTGGGGTCCAACAACCACTGTCAGTAACTCAAACGAGCCCTAGTGGATAAATCAGACCTTTGAGCAGAGCTAGTAATTTTAGAAGCAGAAACATGGTTCCAAAGGCAGTTGAGATAACAGCAGCTGGATGTCTTCCAGGAACTGAATCAATGCAGGAACCTCCGGGGACACATAGCAAACCGATGCCAGACTTCTTCTGATAAACCACCAGAGAAGCCAAGTCTCCTGAAGTGCTCTTTATTCACAGTGCTATAATACAAATACAGATCTCCAAAACTCCAAACCATACCAAACCAACTCCTACTACAAACCCAGTGAGTTCCTGTGTGCAACCATGTCATGTGTCCCCTGTGTAATCCAGACACATTGTTTCATCACTCATGGCTACGTGCACCTAGACACCAGAGTGTCCTTGAGCCTATGAGCATCAGCTGTGCTAATCAACCTTGTCCTTCTGCTGAATGCTCATGGTGAAACACACACACATCAAGCATTTCTCTGTGTGCTGTGTTTTAACCCTTGACACTCTGACATATGCTCCATTTCTCCCTCCTGTACAGGAGGAATTCTAAAACATCCTCTCTGCCTTCTCCCACCAGCTGTTCCCTTAGAGGCTGCAGGAGGAGGAGACAAACCCCTCAAGGGAAAGTGTGTGTGTGTGTGTGTGTGTGTGTCCCTTTAAGAACAAGGCTGCCTCCTTCTCCTCAGCACAGCAAAGGAACCATGGGAAAATTGGGAACAGAGAGAATCCAGCAAATGGTTTTCAGACTGCTGCAATTACGCAAAGAAAGTGAATTTGTGAATGAACTGGAAATGAAAACACAGTATTTTTGTAAAAATGCCTATTCCCTGATTCACCTCACTTTCTGTTTGG
>NW_024830715.1:0-255 GCF_019175285.1 Sceloporus undulatus
CTGGGTTGATCCCAATGTGGCTTTCAGAATGGCTTTGGAATATGGATGCTGATGAATAACGTATACCAGGGGTAGGCAACCTGCGGCCCGCGGGCCGGATGCGGCCCGGCGAGGCCTTAGGACTGGCCCCAGCCCAGTCCTGCTGCCGATTGCCGCCGGGGCGTTTGGGGGGCAATTGTATATAGAAGCCTCAGAAACATGCATTTATATTAACATTTTTTTAAAAATCAGCAAATTTTTTCGTGTGTCCTCCAT
>NW_024830715.1:355-1395 GCF_019175285.1 Sceloporus undulatus
CCCCCCAGTTGTCTGAGGGACAGCAACCCAGCCCCCGGCTCAAAAAGATTGCCTACCCCTGAAGTATACAGTGGGACCTTTTGAGCATCTGCAGACAGCAAGCTCCATTGTTCCAAATGGTGGCATGTGCATGCCTTCTATACTAACCATGTACTTAATACTGACACACTTTGCCTATTAATTTATTGTTGAAAATTTATTGTAGACAATGAAAAAAAATCCCAAATTACTGCATACTAAGGACATTAATATTTAACTTTTTATCCTTGTGAAAATGAATAATTGTCAGTTAACTTCCTGTTCTGGAGAAAATGAATATTTCTGCAGTTTCTTTTTGCACAGTTTCTTCCAGACTAGTATTTGTACATCCTGAAATGTTTCAGGAAATTTTTCTGCACAGAATAGATCACTGGGTTTTTTTCCTCTCATTGGTTTTTCACTGATAGCAAAATGCCACAAATTCATAAAATAAATAAAAAATACCACAGTAAGACCCTGAGAATAACATCTGATTCACAGGAACAAATAGCAGTAATTTTCTTCAGAGATACAGAACATTTTATTATAAGTAGAAAAGAGTCTACTTTAACTGAGGTTGCATCCACACTGCAGATATAATCCAGTTTTCCATCACTTTAACTGCCATGGCTCAATACTATGGAAATCTGGGAGTTGTAATTTGTTATGGCACCAGAACTCTTTGACCTAGGGGCCATTCAGACTACCTTTTGTACCGAATTGTAACCCGTATTAAAAGTCAGAAGTTCCTATTGGCACCAGTTTAAACACATCAGAATTAGGGTCTTGCACACCCGACCCAAGGCAAATCTCCCTTAGAGCGGTTTTTCCGGAAGTGGATTACAGTGGTACCCCGGGATACGAATTGATCGCGTTACGAAATTTCCGGGGTACGAAAAAGTTAGCTTGGAAAAAACTGTTCCGGGTAACGAAAGATTTTTCGGGTTACGAATTTTTTTTCGGTGTGTTTCGGCGCTTTTTGGCACGAAATTTAAAAGCCGCGGCTTTCCAGCGCTAGCGGA
>NW_024830716.1:0-1395 GCF_019175285.1 Sceloporus undulatus
AAATGAAGAGAAAGAAAGTGAGCTTGTGAAAGAGAGAGTTGGTATGAAGGAAGTATTTTTTTACTTAGGGTTATCAATATGTATGGATAGATTTACAGTTAAAGTGGCATCAAACCACCCAGAACAACATTTTTCTCTTCCTGTGCACTGTTCCTGGTAGTGTGCTTTGAGGTCACAGTGAAGCACTGGGTTCTTCATAAGAGGCGGGTAGCTTTATTTTAACATCATTCTGGGCAGGGGAAGTTAATAACAGCTGGCATCAATCTGTCTGCGAGAAAAGCAGCAGCAACAGGAACTGACTGAAAAAGGCGGATCCTGCCAAGTGATTTGTCCTGTCTCTCCCTCCTCTGTGAAATCTAGTAAAAATCAAAGGAACAGACATGGACATGCCAAAGTTTTCTGGAAACTGCAGCAAACTATGAGTTTTAAAAAACCACATTAAGATGTTTTTATTCAGACTTTGATGCTGATTGGGCTCTGCGTCATGTGTCCCGATTGTGCCGGATTTGGGGGAAATGTCACCCATTGTGTGTCCTCATTGACACAAACCTGGGAAGGATTTGTTTTCCCTCACCCCCATGTGGTCTTGGCCTTGGTTGCACTGCAACAGTTAGATGCAAATCTTAAAGCCTTAATAGAAAATAGAAGCAAATTCAATCTAGAAATTACACTACAAAAAATTATCCTTTTGTTTCCCTTCTAAATACACAGCTGAAAATGCCACCACCATATTCAGAGTGAAAGAGACCTAATCCTTATCCCTGGCAACTGCAGCTCTTCTCTAGCTCCAGCTCTCCCTTTTCTTCTGAACTCTATCAGCTTGCACATTTCCTTCCTTAGGATTTTCCCACCCAATGGGACAAACTGATAGGGCTTACACCTGCAATGTACATCTACATAGTCCCAGCTGCATGTAGCTGGGTAAGTGCAGCTTATGGTGTGACAGGCACACCACCTCCATGTCATGCCATGCAAACAGCTCTTGTATTCCAGGCAATGTCTCAGCCCCACTTCCTCTCGCTCTCTGAGAGGAGAATGAATCCACTTGCTGGCCACTGGGAGTATTCAAATTTCTTAACCACAAACAATAAACTAAGAAAGAAGAGTTGTTTTATATATATAATCTGTGGATATGGACAACTGACTATGGGGCTTTCTTCACTGGCATTTGGGACATCCGGAGGACATCCCATTTTAAAAAAGGGGCGTCTCTTATAGAAGCCCCTGGGCCTAGTACGGACTCCGTCCGTACAAGATGGCGCCGGCCCTTCTACATGGCCGGTGCCATCTTTGTGTATCGGACGCTGAGCGTCCGTACGCGTCGCGTCCTTTGTGACGTAGCGAGTGTGCCCCTGGCGCCTCGCTACGTCACAAACGCGATGGAAAAAGAAGCTC
>NW_024830717.1:0-1395 GCF_019175285.1 Sceloporus undulatus
TGTGGATTTGATTATTCATGGATTTAATTTATTCTCTTTAGGAATCTTTAGGCCAGGGGTAGGCAACCTTTTTGAGCCGGGGGCCGGGTTGCTGTCCCTCAGACAACTGGGAGGCCGAAGTCAAAAAATAAATAATTAAATAATTTTAAAAAATTAAATATATACATAAACCGGGACAAATGTAGGACAACATTTTCAAATGGAGGACACTTTGTTTAAAAATAATGGAGGACATGTGAAAAAATTTGCTGATTTTTAAAAAAATGTTAATATAAATACATGTTTCTGAGGCTTCTATAGGCAATTACCCCCAAAGGCCCCGGCTGCAGTCGGCGGCAAGACCAGGCTGGGGCCGGTCCCAAGGCCTCGCCGGGCCAGATCCGGGCCGCGGGCCGCAGGTTGCCTACCCCTGCTCTAGACCCTCCAGCGTGACTCTGATGGAAGTTGACCATAAAGATGTGCTGGAGGACCTAGAGATTACTAGGTAAAACACTTCTCTAAGCATTTGTAGGTTTTCCAGTGGGCTTCTACAGTTTGATGAACTTCTGGCTGACATTGACCATAACATTGTGTTGGAAGACCTAGAGCAGGGGTAGGCAATCTGCGGCCCGCGGGCCAAATATGGCCCGGCAAGGCCTTGGGACCGGCCCCCGCTCGGTCCTGCCACCGATTGCCGCCGGAGCCTTTGGCCTCTCGCGTGAGGGCGTGGGGCCTTTGGCCTATCAGGAGGAGGCAGGCAAGGGGGGCAATTGTCTATCGAAGCCTCAGAAACATGCATTTATATTAACATTTTTTAAAAATCAGCAAATTTTTTCGCATGTCCTCCATTTTTTTTAAAAAGTGTCCTCTATTTGAAAACTGAAAGAATATTTTTTATTGGTTGTACATCATCATCCTTTTGTAAGCCACCCTGATCGTTGGAAGGGCGGGGTATAAATAAAAATTTTATTTATTATTTTATTATCATCGGATCTCTTCCAGTGGGCCTTCCCACCTTGACCCCTATGGTGAATCTCCCATCTGTTTAGATGGCTACTCCATTTGATTATAATTAATTATAATTTTAATTGTGAATTTTATTAATTAAAGATGGATGAGGTTTAAGGGATTATTAGCTACTATTGTTTTATTATATCATCTTTGTTCTATTGTACAGTCGGCCCTTCTTATACACTGATTTTTTATACACGGATTCAAGCATCCACGGTTTGAAAATGTTCAAAAAAAGTATAAATTTCAAATATCAAACCTTGATTTCCCATTTTTTATAAGGGACACCAATTTGTTATGTCATTATATTTAATGGGACTTGAGCATCCACAGATTTTGTTATCCATGGGGGATCTTGGAACCAAACCCCAGCGTATAACAAGAGTCCACTGTATTTTATCTCTG
>NW_024830718.1:0-1395 GCF_019175285.1 Sceloporus undulatus
CCATGGACGAAGAGACCAAAACTTTGGAATTGGGCTGAGACAGTGTAACTCTGTTGAGTCCTACTCTCGGGAAGGAGGATGTATGACAACTCATGGAAGATGACCAGATCAGATTTACAAGAGCAAAAGAAAAACTTTTGGCTGAGCAGAAGGTCTGCAACACTTACTGAAGACAAGACAAAGGAATAGCTCTCTTGAACAATGCAAGAATAACAAAAGAGAAGATGGAGGTGTTGGGCGGCAGGAGGCCTCTGAGCATGTGAGGAGAGCAAAAGAAAGCAGAAACAGGAAACCACAGCTTAAAACCTATGCAGCCCCGAGCACATGGCAGCAGAGATACACTCTGGGTCCCAACCATGTGTTCCTAAGAACTGGAGGGGCACCATAACATAGACACAGCAATATCCAAAAGACAAAATCCTAACAGCACAAATCTACACTAAAGAAAAGACAGATTGTGTGTTCTTGCCAGAAGTAGAATCAGAACACCAACACAACAAGAATATCGAAGTGCTACAAACCCAGCACTATCTAAAACCTTCAAATACACAGAATGACAATCCTAACTATACCAAACTATACCAAGAAACTCAAAAAGAGACCTATAAAGAACAAACACAATGGGGAATGGGCTTGAGACCATACCGCAATGAATTTCCAAATCCAAACTAGTTCCATGGAACAGGGGGCGCTGCAAACAACTTGAGCCTGCAGCTCAGAGCTTTCTGTTCTGCATTGCATCTGAGCACATGCAGAGTGTAAGCAAACAGAAAACAATGAAGCATTTCTCAATCTCTAATTCGCAAAGCAGGAAAAGAAGAGGGGGGGAGGGAAGTCTTTTCCCTCCAAGCCTTCACACATATGGTGTTGCAACCATTACAGAGATAAGCCACCTTTCCCTTATTGACAAACCTTCCACTCACACCAGAGTGGTATAAGTCACAAAAGGGGAAACAAAGGCAATTTGCCATTAACTGAATCTGAGTTATTAGCTAACCAGGATGATGGGCTTTGCAACTTCCTTTGCCCATGATTTGGTTTTCTTGGCTTCTAGCAGCCAAATTTTCCATGAGGCTGTGGCATTAGGCAAACTAGACTTTATAGCAGAGAAAAATCTCAACATTTACCAAAGTTTTCTGCACATGCCTGGAGTGCCTGCAGAGTGCTATGCTTCTCAAAGGGCAGTCTCTAAGATTCCCTTTCGAAAGCTATTTCCTGGGGCCTTTCTTCCTTGCCCTGTGGTGGGGGATGGGGGAGCTGAGGCTGAGACAGTGTGGCTCACCTCTCGGTCAGGGAACTGGGCTGAAACAGTGTCACCCATTCCTGCTGTTTCTTCCAAGGAACTGGGCTTGTGTCTCCTTGGGGGAACGCATCTCCCAGTGCCATTCCAATTTG
>NW_024830719.1:0-1395 GCF_019175285.1 Sceloporus undulatus
TCCAGTATTTTTTGACTTGTTTGAAGTTCCACCAGCAGTGTATAAATGTCCCTACCAGTAAAACGTTTTGTACCAATTTTCCTTTATTGTTTGGGAGGCTTTGTATCTTAATCCTTTATTCCACATTAGTTTCCATTGATCCAACTGAATATTATATCCTAATTCAGGGGTAGGCAACCTTTTTGACCCGGGGGCCGGGTTGCTGTTCCTCAGACAACTGGGGGGCCGAAGCCAAAAAATAAATAATTAAATAATTTTTTAAAAAAATTAAATATATATATAAACCATGACAAATGTAGGACAAAATTTTCAAATGGAAGACACTTTTTTAAAAAAATGGAAGACACGCGAAAAAAATTGCTAATTTTTTTAAAAAAGTTAATATAAATGCATGTTTCTGAGGCTTCTATAGACAATTGCCCCCCTTGCCCGCCGCTTGCCCCCCCTTGCCCACCTCCTCCTAATAGGCCAAAGGCCCCGACGGCAATAGGTGGCAGGACCGGGCTGGGGTCGGTCCCAAGGCCTCACTGGGCCGCATCCGTAGGTTGCCTACCCCTGTCCTATATAGTTTGCCCATATGACCATGGTATCCTTAGCAATTTTATCCTCCATCTCCAATTCTAATAGTTTTCCATACAATTTTCCTATCAATTTTTCATTCTCTTCGCACAATAGTTTTTCTAAATCTGATTTGCTTTCTTCATCTCGAAATTCTATTGTGGTGAATGGAGTGCTTAGAACTGGCTGCTAGGAAGAAAGCTCTAGTGTGGTCATTCATGGTAGTTGCTAGAGAACCTCATGAAATGACAAATCCTGGGATTCTGTTGGATAGAGTCCTGGAAGTTTAATGGCATCAAAGTGCTATGTTAGGGCAGTAGAGATACACCCCAGGTTCAAATTTGGTCCATAGCAATTGTGCATAGAATAATAAAGTCTCTTTCTCTATTAGTGGAGAGGTATCTGCACTGAAAAGCTCACAGATTCTCAAGAGACGTTGAATTTATTTATTTTGCTTATTAGTTAGGGTTGCCATATCCTGCCTGGGGGCGGGACTTTCCCAGTTTGGGGCGGGTCCACACGGTCCCACCCCGGTTTGGCCCCGCCCCCGGGATTCCCCCCCCAGCAAGGCTCTAGAGGCGGCTCCGTGATCACGGAGTCCTCCGAGGCCTGGCTGGGGCTTGGGAGACGCTGTCTCCCAGGCCTAGGGTTGCCATAAGTCTGGACCTCCTAACCGGGACAAATGTAGGACAAATGTAGGACAAAATTTTCACATGTAGGGCACATTTTTAAAAATGGAGGACATGTGAAAAAATTGATTTTTTTTAAAATGTTACTATAAATGCATGTTTCTTAGGCATGATCAAAATGGAGGACATTTGGGCATTATTCCTAGAC
>NW_024830720.1:0-1395 GCF_019175285.1 Sceloporus undulatus
CAATACGGTATTTGCAAATCAGACTCTGATCTAGAACAGGAAATAATGTTGAATAAAGATGCCTTATTAGCAAGACTTTATAATTGTATTCTTAAAATCTGTACATAAGAGGAAGTTATTAAAGAAAATATCATCAGATGACCTCAAAACTGTCAAAGAGAATTATTATAATAAAATTTCCATTATATTTGAGACCAGAGAGAATAAGCAAGATGTATAAGAATTGCAGTAATTTGTGTTGGAAATGTGAAAAGGAGCAGGGCTCAATCTATCAAATGTGGTGGAATTGTGGGAAAGTGATACAATTTTGGAAGTTGATTTATTATTAGTTTCCGGGCACAGTACAAGGTGTTGGTTATAACCTTTAAAGCCCTACATGGCTTGGGTCCAGCCTATTTGAGGGATCGCCTGCTTCCATATAATCCGCCCCACTGCACCCTCAGGTCCTCTGGGAGGAATCTATTGCAGCCTTCAAAAACCAGACTAACTGTTACTTCCCAGAGGGCCTTCTCTGTAATTGTTCCCAAACTATGGAATGGTTTGCCAGACGAGATCTGTCAAACTGCCAGTTTAGACAGTTTTAAAAAAGCTGTCAAGACGGATCTCTTCCGACAGGCCTTTCCTGAATAAAGTGCCTGGCCACAGAATAACTGCCCCTCACATCATGAATCAGCCCACCTCTCTGTCCTTGTTATATTTTATTGTGTTTTTTTAATTGTGTTTTTAATAGATATTTTAATTGTACATGTTTAATCCTGTTTTAAGGGGGGAATTTGGGACATAATTTTGTAAATGTGGATTTTAATATGTTGTGAGCTGCTTTGATTGTCTTGTAACAGAAAAGCGGGATATAAATAAAATTTTTATTTATTTATTTATTACTTTGAAATTAAGAAAGCTGTAACTATATCTTTTAAATTCTCAGCTGAAATTCTTTGCTTAATAAAACAATCCATAGGAAAAAAAACATGGTTTAATATTATTTTATACATTGTCATCTGCAAGAATAGTGTTTGCTCAGAGATGGAAAACTAAAGAAATACCTTCAAAAGAAGATTGGATATTTAAGCTGCTGGACATGTGATGATGATGATGATGATGATGATGATAATAATAATAATAATAATAATAATAATATTTATTTGTATCCCGCCCCTCTGAGAACAATTGGGACGGCTAACAAAGTTAAAAATACAAAACATATAAAATCCCTGGTGCCTGTTTATCGAACCATTTCCTGTATTGCTATGTACTGTATATGTATTATCCTACTTGTGAGTATGTATTTTCCCTGGATGAAGATTAACCATCCATTATGAAGCCAAGCCCTCCCTCCAGTCCATCTGCCTTGGTCCAGGCCTCGGAGGTAGAGAGGAACTGCTGGACCTCTTATCC
>NW_024830721.1:0-1395 GCF_019175285.1 Sceloporus undulatus
TAAAATTTGTTCAGGGTATTCTCTGCACCTTGTGCCAAAATTATTATTTCTGTGTTGAAATATTCTTTTTCATGCCGAAAATGCTGTTTTCTGTGCAAATTAGCTGCCATGTCTCCCTCCATCCTCCTGGCCACACTGGGGTGGAGGAGAGGCCAGGGCGGAAGGAGAGAGGCAGGCTGGGAGGATGGAGGACTGAAGACGGAACATGGAAGTATGGCCAGGAAAGCTACTGCCAGTGGGAACCAGAGAGGATTCAAATCCGATTCGATTCTGCCTGGTTCCCACTTGGGCTGAATCGATTTATTTCTGAATAAATCGATTCAGCCCAAAAAAACAGCCCATTTTACAAGCTCTTTTTGATGCGGGTTAAATGGGTAAAAATGGATAAAAAACACTTCAGAGATTCGAATTAAGTGGGAACCATGGTGGTTTAAACTGGATCAAGATCTGGTTTAAACCAGGGACATAGCCAGGATTTTGGGAAGGGGGGTCCAGACTAAGTGCCACCATTTTGAGAGGCTGAGCCCCCCCAAGACACAAAATGTAGGAAAAATGTGGGATATGATGCACAATAAAATGTAGGACAAATTGTAGGATGTTCAAAAATGGAGAACACACCCAACTAAAAGCCAAAAACATCAATAAAAAACAATATAAATTCATGTTTCTCAGTCATGCTCAAAATGGAGAACATTTTGACATTCTTCCTGGATAGGAGGTTGGGATATAGCTTTGTGTTTTAGACTAGGAGGAACGTCCTGAGAGTAAGGGCTGTTCAACAGTGGAACACCTTCCTCGGAGTGCAGCAGAGTCTCCTTCTTTGGAGGTGTTTAAGCAGAGGCTGGATGGCCATCTGTCAATGGGGATGTTTTGATTGAGAGTTCCTGCATGGCAGAATAAAGGGGTTGGACTGGGTGGCCCTTGCAGTCTCTTCCAACTCTACGATTCTATGACTCTGGAGACCAGGATTCGATGAAAATCTGATTCTCTCCAACAGAGAAGGCTAAATATCTTACATGGGGTGCATGTCGATGACATGGCTCATGTATCATGTCCAAATGGTGTGGCGCACAAGGGACATCACAGCACTTGTCACACTGTCTCAGCTTTAAGGGAAGGTGAAGGCAAATCCCCGAAAATCATTGGGCAAGTCACATTATCTCAGCCTTAGAGGATGGCAAAGTCAAACCCTCTCTGAACAAACCTCCCAAGAAAACCTCGTGAAGGCGCACACTCGCACACACCCAAGTCACCATAGGCAGACTCTCTGAACAAACCAAGAAAACCCACTAGGCAAGTAAGTCACACATTCTCAGCTTCAAGGAAAGGCTGGCAAAGGCACACTCTCTGAACAAACCAGGATGTTTTGAAATTCCTCCTGGGCAGAAATGTAGG
>NW_024830722.1:0-775 GCF_019175285.1 Sceloporus undulatus
GATGGGTTGCGATCTCCCGCTTCCACGGCCTCTTCCATCTGAGCGGCAGGTTTTGAAAGTACTGCGCCATCTGGTTCGTCAGGGCTCTGTGGAGTGTCGGGAACTTCCTTCTTCTCCTTCTTCTGGAGAACGGATTTTAAATTGCAACTGCAATCACACTCGAGTTCTGAGGAATCGTCAATGAAATCCATAATGTTGGGTGTCTTTTCAGGCTCTTTCGGTTCCTTTTTAGGACGAATATTCAAGGGTACGGGGGGAGGGTCACTAAAGCCCACAGGCCCGCGATAGTTGGGCCAGGATGTTATCATTGTGGTTTTGATTCTCCGGCTTGTAGAAGGTCTAGCCAAACGCTGTGGGGTGCTCGGCGTCTCCATGCTGCCTCCGCAGAACGTGTCTGGGCATGCATAGAATGGCAGCTTCTCAATACGGCCTAGAGATCTCTGCTGCCTGTCTTCTATTGGCTGGCGCAGACCACGTGATTCTCGTAGGGACCAAACCATTGGCCAGGGTGTGGTGAGGTGGGATCTTACAGGAGGATCACGTGCCCCTCAAGGGACTAATGGGAACCCCTGGGAGGGCAGGGGGAAGGGTCGGACCACGCCCCCATGGATTGGGTCTGTCCCATGGCCCGGATGTCCCGCCCTAGCATTTCCAGGGTAAGGACATGCCCATCAATTTGACAGGTTATCCATCATTCTTGAGGGAGGGGCCAAAGGCGGGGCCAAAGGGTCATAAATCATTCTAGGGGGTGTGGCCAGGGGCGTGGCTAAAGGGT
>NW_024830722.1:875-1395 GCF_019175285.1 Sceloporus undulatus
GATGGGTTGCGATCTCCCGCTTCCACGGCCTCTTCCATCTGAGCGGCAGGTTTTGAAAGTACTGCGCCATCTGGTTCGTCAGGGCTCTGTGGAGTGTCGGGAACTTCCTTCTTCTCCTTCTTCTGGAGAACGGATTTTAAATTGCAACTGCAATCACACTCGAGTTCTGAGGAATCGTCAATGAAATCCATAATGTTGGGTGTCTTTTCAGGCTCTTTCGGTTCCTTTTTAGGACGAATATTCAAGGGTACGGGGGGAGGGTCACTAAAGCCCACAGGCCCGCGATAGTTGGGCCAGGATGTTATCATTGTGGTTTTGATTCTCCGGCTTGTAGAAGGTCTAGCCAAACGCTGTGGGGTGCTCGGCGTCTCCATGCTGCCTCCGCAGAACGTGTCTGGGCATGCATAGAATGGCAGCTTCTCAATACGGCCTAGAGATCTCTGCTGCCTGTCTTCTATTGGCTGGCGCAGACCACGTGATTCTCGTAGGGACCAAACCATTGGCCAGGGTGTGGTGAGGT
>NW_024830723.1:0-1395 GCF_019175285.1 Sceloporus undulatus
CACGGACCCTCCCCCTTGAGCAATGCCGCTCCAGTGGCAAAACAGAGTCTTCTGGGCCGCTCCTGCCCAGGTGGAAAACGGGCAGGCGGCGTCCTTTTCGGGGGAGCCGGCGAGCCAGCTTTATGGAGGCCGCTCTCACCGGCCCCTCCCCCTGGAGAAACGCCGCTCTGGCAGCAAGGAAGAATCTCTCTGGGCCGCTCCGGCCCAGGTGGAAAGCGAGCGGGCGGGCAGTTAGGGAGGGAGGAGCCTCTTTCTTCAGGCTAGCCCCTGATGGTACTGGGCCAGCCTTCTCTCTCCCTCAGAGGCCGAACGATAACAGTTAGATCTATTATTATTATTATTATTATTATTATTATTATTAACCTTTATTTATAAAGCGCTGTAAATTTACACAGCGCTGTACATACAAGTGCCTCCCCCTCCCCCGACCCTTACCCTTGCCATCGTTACTGTTATGGAAATTGTTACTGATGTATCGTTCCTGCCTTCAGAAAATGACCCATTTATAATTGGGAGGAGGGTTGGGGGTTTGGAATTTTAATTGTATTTCTGAAATTGTATGTTATTTTATTACTGTAATCCAATTTGATTCCTTTGAGAAAAGGTGGAATATAAAGAAATAATAATAATAATAACAACAACATCCCTTCAGGGGTATCCAAGGCCCTTTCAGAATGCTCCCAGAACTAAGGGGGGTGTTTCTGGGGCTGTGGGTCTCTCTGTTGGTCCTCCTCTGCAGGGTTGTTGTGAGGGAAAAGGTAAGTATGTGAGGGGGGTGCCCAATTCGGATCCTGTGGGCATCTAAGCCTAGTTCCCGGGTTGCCAGGGGATTGCCAGAGCTTTGAGGTCCCTGTCTCCCTTCTCTTGGCTTTGGCTTAGATTTTGGTTCTTCTCTCCCCCCCCCCCCCACGCCCGCGGCGAACCCCCCCCCCCCCCCCCCCAAATGTTGTTTCCAGTGCTATTGAACCCTATCCTGTATGAAGCTTTCTATTTGGCACAAACGACGGCCGCCCGTCTCACCGGGCAGGCCGTTTTGCTGAAGAACGGCAAAAAACTACAAGCCCCAGCTTGCCCGGCTCCCTATTGGTGCGCGGGGCGGAAGGGGCGGCCCTTCCGCCCCGCGACGCTCTGGGAGCCGGACTTTGTGGTGCGGGACTTCCGGTCCTCCATGGCAGCTCATTGGTTGGGCTGCCCTGGAGGAGGAGCCCCGCACTGCACGTTGGAGGGGCGGGGCCTAGGCCTCTATTTAAGGCCGCGTTGTCAGCCCTGGCCCCTTAGTCGGCGCTTGGCTTCACAGGGAGCAGAGCCAAGCAGGAAGGGAGAAAGACCGGAGAACTCCCCCCCCCCACCGCTGTCTTGTGGGTTTTTTGTCACAACTTTGGGCGGCAGCATAGG
>NW_024830724.1:0-1395 GCF_019175285.1 Sceloporus undulatus
GGCAATGGGAAATGGGGGCTCTAAGACTTTTCCTGTCCCCCTCTGAGAAGCAGCTCCCCTACACAACAGATACTCCATGCCTTCTTAGAGTGGTGGGGGATTAGGGGATGGGGAACTGGAGAGGACCCTGGTTATGTCCCTATAGCTGGATGTGAAATGAGTGCATCATAAATGAATAAATAAACAAATAATCTGCCGAAACCTCCAGACGTCCTCAATGCTTTTCCCCATCATCGGCCCATTTCCCAAGAAGACTGCATCTGCACTATAGAAATAAGGCACTTTGACACCGCTTTAACCGCTCAGTGCTATGGAATCCTGGGATTTTACCTTTGGACACTTAGCCTTCTCCGCCAGAGAGCTCTCATGACACAACAAACTACAAATCCCAGGATTCCATAGGATGAAGTCAGAAGAGTTAACACACTTTAGAACTGGGTTATTTCTGTAGTGTAGATACAGCCTGAGTTGGTTGTAAAAGACTAGAAGCACCAAGGTTGATTTTTATCCTGTTAAAAATGGTTTTGCTTTTTAAAAATATAAGCAGTTTGTTTTTCTGTCTAATCCTTATTCTTGTTGTTCTTGTTTGTTTGTATGTTTATTTGTTTCATTCTCGGAAATATGAGTTATTCTGGTCTGTCTCTTTCCTTCTTGTCTGAACATCTATTAATTAGAAACTGGGGAGACTTTTAAAACCTCCCAAAGGAGCCACTTTTGGCCTTTTTGGGGGACAAACCTCCTCTTAGAAGCCAAAGCCCAATGATTGTGAAGATTAATAATGAGGCTTGTATTAAAACAATCCTCCCAATTTCTGATCCCTTTTAAAACCCATCTTTCCCAGAAGGAGCAGAGATGTGTAATAAGAAAACCCTCTCAGAAAAGAGACACAAAAGACACACAAAGAGACACACTTCCTTCCTTTTGGCCCAAGGAGCCTGGCCTCCTTCTCTCTATGGAGCCTCAGGAGAGAAAGAGAGGCCTCTGTTCAACTGAGACCTCAGAGAAGGTTCTGGAACATTATTCCCAACAGTCACAAGCAGCACAAAATGGCCACCGTGAGACAAAATGGAATTCTGGGAAATGTAGTTTTGTGAGACATTGCGCTTACTCTGTCAGAGAGCTCTGCTGCCACAATAAACTCCGATTCCCAGGATTCCCTAGCACTGGGCCAGGGCAGTTAAAGCGCTCTCAGACTGGACTATTGCTGCCTTGTGTTTTGGACCTTTCTTGGCCGCAAACTGTCCATAGCCTGCAATGCATCTCCTAATTCTGTTGGCAGTCCCTCCCTCCCAATACTTTCTCATTTCCCCCCAAAACCAGCACAAAGCTGGCAGATGGAAAGAGGTTTTAAAGCAGCATTTAAATCTGCCATATTTGTTTTTAAAAGACTAAATG
>NW_024830725.1:0-1395 GCF_019175285.1 Sceloporus undulatus
TGGAGGTATGCTGTTTAAATGATGCATGCATCCTAAGAATCCAGAAGCTGCAGCAAAGCTGCACTCCAGTGCTTAGGAATGGAGTGTGGCTTTGGCGCGACCTCCAGACTCTTAGGAACCATGTATCATTTAAATAGCATACCTCCAAAGAGACCCGAAGCAGCTTTATTTTGGCAGTCTGTAACAGGCCCTAGACAGCTGAGTCCAGCTTCCATATTAATACCCCCCACAAATCATCTGACATGTGTCAGTGAAATACTGTGGGAAACGGGGATGGTAGACCCTCTTCACAATGTACAGAATGATAACATTGTGATTCCACTTTAACTGCGGTGACAACATCCTATAGAATCCTGGTGTTTTAATCAGATGACATGTTAGAGGTCAGAAGCTGAAAATTATAAATACATCTCCCAGAATTCCATGGCAGTTTAAGTGCAATCATAGCACAATAATTGTGCAGTGCAAAGGAGTCTGGTGTCTGTCAGATATTTTTACGTTGCTGCTACTACTACTATCAAGTAAGCCTGCCAAAGTCCATTAATAAAGAAGAGAGTCTGCAAGAATGCAGTTTGCCCATGCTTTCCCCACAATAATGGAGATAATTGGACAACAGAGCATAAATGATGGGGATGTATTTCTTCGCTAATTTTCTTCTTGAAGGAACAAACAAATAATTGTAGCAAGTTTCTTTACACTGCCAGAAAGACTTTGAAAACCATAGGATTCTGCTGAACATTGGCTACAAAATTTCCTCCTCTATTCTGGCCAATAGATTAAAAGGGGGCTTACAACACTGGATCCAGGAGGACCAAAGCAGTATTATGCCTAGATGATAGTTAAAAGAGAACACAAGATGAGTATTAAACACAATAGAACACTATGGAAGACAACTAGAAAAGAATTTGGCTTTATTACTTCTGAACATAGAAAAAGCATTTGGTAGTATTAACAGGAATTTAATTGTGGAAGTTAAGGAAAGAAGGAAGATGGGAAAGGTTGGGATGTGGGCCGGATAAAAGTGATATACATGCTTAAATCATAATAAATGGGGAGAGAACAAAGTCATTTAAAGTTTAAAAAAGGAACCAGACAGAGCTGCCCTCTGTATCTGTTCTTATTTTTGATAACAGTAGATATAGTTAATAGGAAGATCAATACACCAGTAGATAGAAATTATCCTTAAAAAAAACCATCTGGATGAAAAACTGAATAAAAAAATATGGAACAATTATATTCTACATGGCATCCGCTGCCAGAAGTTTCTATGCCCTAAAATGGAAAAAGAACTACTCTCAGCAATCGATGAGTGCTTAGTGAGATGATACAAAATGGTTTTCCTATTTAAAATTGTTTGAAAGATTTACAATACATAGAGAAAAAAAACTTTGGTTT
>NW_024830726.1:0-1395 GCF_019175285.1 Sceloporus undulatus
CTTACAATCAGAACAGAAATACATGCATACATTAAAACTGCATCATCACGCCTTACCCCTCCTGTAGGAATTCAGTGGCTTTCCCTCTTAACCTTGCTTCTAAATGTCTACTATGTATCCATATCTCAGTAGTTTATGTTATGTCTTTCTACTGGTGCCAGCTTCCATTCAGGTCAAGATGCACTCACTATTCCTTTGCTCTAGTAACTCCAAGCCTTTATTTAAAAACTATTTCTCTGGCTAACAAAGGTGACTCCATCTTTCTATAGCTTTTATATTTCAAAAAGGAATTTCCACCACAATGAAGCCTTCTTTAAAAGAGAAGAAATGAAGGAAAGTTACTGGGTTTTATATGATATAACTAAATTACAAAGTGGAGATAGAATTATGAAATCACAAGAGGAGTTAAACAAAGAAGGATATAGGTGTAGCTGGTTCACATACAGACAGTTTAAGGAAAGATTTGTTGAAGATAAGAAAAAATTAGGGATTGGACAGGCAGATCAGGATTTGGAGAAAATAATAAAGGACCCTAGACATAAAATTGCGAAATTATATAGAGCAATTAGAAAGTTAGAATTAGAACAGGAAACAATTAAAGAATTTATGATTAAATGGGCAAGGGACATTAAGGAACCGATACAACTGGAACAATGGGAAAATTTGTGGAAGATAAAGATGAAATATACACCAAACATAATGATAAGAGAGAATTTGTACAAAGTAATGTATAGATGGTATATGACCCCTTTCAAAATGGCTAAAATGTTTAAAAATAATAAGAATAAATGTTGGAAATGTAAAGTAGAGGTGGGGACATATTTACATAGTTGGTGGCAGTGTAAAAAGTTAGAAATATTTTGGAAAGAAATTCATAGTGAGATGAAAGAAATTTTCTGGACAAAGGATATAGGGAAGGCCAGCCCATTGATGTATCTCTTGAATATGACAGACACCAAGGATTTGAATAAAGAAAATGAGAAATTGCTCTTCTATCTGACCGTGGCGGCTAGGGTGTTGGTGGCTAAAGTTTGGAAATTGGAAGAAATACCAACGATTGAAGAATGGAGATTGAAAGTGCTTGAATACTTCGAAATGGATAAGCTGACTACAATAATAGGCAATGATACCTTAAATAAGTTTGATAAAAAATGGGAACCATGGAATAACAATATCCAGAGGGTGAAAAAAAGAGTGTATATATAGGAAGTTCAGTTAGATTTATAATTCCGAAAGCTATTAGGACAGTTTGATATGGAGGGTGTAAGAGAAAATAAAGATAGTACAGTTAAGTTGGAAATCCTATGGTTTGATACTTTTGAGTCTATGGAGAATGTATAAAGATTGTTAAAAGAGTTAGTTTGATTATAAAAGAACTATTTGGAGGAATATGGA
>NW_024830727.1:0-1395 GCF_019175285.1 Sceloporus undulatus
TCAAGCCTATGAGGCTTGAATACGTGCAAGCCTCCATTTTCGGGGGGCGGGCTGGAATGGATCCCCTGCACAAACTGAGGGCCAACTGTAGTTAGAGTTTGTACATAGTTGACAAATACAGTATTATACTGTATTTGGAGAAGCAAAGCCTCATTCACAGATTATGGGCAACTAGGGAGAGGGTGTCTGGCACCAACAGCACAGTGAGAAAAGTAAAGAAGAAAAGCAGTTAGCCACTTCTTTGATCTTGGGACTTCCATGTTCCAGGCACACGTCGGAAAGTTAGCACTGGAGACAGCAAAAATGAGCTAGGAAACTTCACAACAGCCACAACACCGACATACACTACACCAGGCTGCCCTGTCTCTTCTGCCTCCCATTCAGAAGCAGACACAGAAGATAGTGTTGAATTTGCCACTGACAAAGAAGACCAAAAGCAAAAGAAGAATCAAAAGCTGCTTCTACTATCTTTCCCTTGACAGGAGCTGCATGCACATTTCAGAAATAATCCGATTTGAGCCCATTTTAATTGCCAGGGCTCAATGCTATAGAATTCAGGAAACTGTAGTTTGTTGAGGCACCAGAGCAGTAGTTTGCTGAAAACCTGTATATTCAGACAGTCTTATCCCTCTCCATCTCACTCCATTCAGCTGTTAAGTCTCCAGGTTTGTCATAACAAACTTGTCAAAAACCAATTGATGGTTCTGGGGTTTTAACTATCTCACCCACCCGGTCCAGGTCCTTGCCCTGCAGACTCTCTTTTACCTCTTCTTCCAAAACTTCCTGGTAATTTGTGTGGACATCTCATCTGTTCTTTATTTTCCTGTTGTTGTTGCTGCTGCTGTTGCTGTTGCTTTGTTATCATTTATTTATATACTGCTATCAGTGTACATGGAGGGTCTGGAAACCCTAAAAGCATCAGATCCTGTCTCATCTTAGAAGCTATGCAGGGTCTGCCCTGGTTAGTACTTGGATGGCAGACTTCCAACGAATATCAGATGCTGTAGGCCACATTTCAGAGGAAGGGACTAGCAAAACCACCTCTAAGTATTCCTTGCCTAAGAAAACCCCATGGAATCCATGGGATCACTGTAAATCCAATAGATGACTTGAAGGCATGTATGCATGTTTGCTTTTTAATCAACTATATAGATATAGTCTCTATACACATATATCATTTCTATATACATCATCTTTATTTTTAATCTCTGCTTCTTTTTATCATTTTCCTTGTTTGTGAATAACTGTAAGATACATGTATACTATTTATAAACAGTTAAGACATGTGGGTTTAGTTGGAGGGGGATTATTACAAAGGTTCTACCAAAAAATAAAATAGATAGAATAGATAACTTATTATCTATTCCATAAGAGCCCTCAGGATGCAAATTACAG
>NW_024830728.1:0-1395 GCF_019175285.1 Sceloporus undulatus
AGATCTCAGTCCACGCACAGGCAAAGCTATAAGGAGAGGCATCCAAGTGTCAATGCCCCAAGATTTTTAGGGCTTTGTAGGTCAAAACCAGCACCAGTATTGAGAACAGAAGTAAAATGATAGCTAAACACTTTCTTTTAGATCAAGGTTTGTTTTCCTCCTGCCTTTTTCACTAGTTCTAGCTTCTGAGATATCTTTAGGTGTAGCTCCATTTGGGTGCATTGCAGCAGTCTGCTTGGGAGGTTACCAGTATGTGGACAACTGTGATAAAGTTAACCCTGTCCAGGAAATGTAGAAGAACACTGTTAAAATAAATAATTTTTAGAAAATGAAATAATAGTCAGTTCAGGTGTACATTGCTTACAGAAAATTCAATACTATATGGAATTTTAAAAATGGAACAAATTAGACACTGCAGCTTTCTCATGTAGGAAGCAACTATGATTGTGTTGGCAACATTTTGGACCATAATGGCATTCTTTGTATATAGCTCAATTCAAAATATTAACATTGTGTGGGTTCCTCATTATGTGAGCTGCTTATTACAGAATCTTTCTGGCACAGTAGCACAAAGAGAGAATGAAGGAAAGCTCTGTGTCATATTAGCATTGTGCAAGCCAATAGAATCTGACAGAAAGGGGGTTAAGACAGGGGTAAAGATATTAAAATACGAATACTGCACATTGATATGCAGAGTACAAGAGTGCTAATCTTGCACATTTTTCATTCCATACATATTATGGAAGACTGCCTTGGAAGCACTACAGAATTGGACATTTCTGATTAATTCAAGACTGAGTCTATAGGAGCACATGTGCAGAGCTCTGATAAGGAGAGATAATCTTCTAATATATAAACATTTTCAGGGTCCCAAACATTTTGGAGTTACTGAGAGCCTATATAGACACCAATACCTGCTTATGGATTTTGTAATCATTGGGAAAATAATTTGTCACCATATTTATTTTTACAAGTTCCTAAAAATTATTCCTAAAGTCTGCAAATTCTTATTTTCAGCTGCATGAATATATTTCTTTTCAATTAAGTCATCTGAAACTTGCAGTACATCCCTTATAGGCATTTTTTTAAAAATTTCACTTATGGAAAGGAAGTAAATTATGAGCATCAGCAAAAAATAGTTCAGTTCCTTGCACTGCATTAAGGCAAGGCCTGTATATAGAGATGAATGACTGAAGGAAAATAAAAAAATTATCTATGTGTCCCTCTTTCTGTCTGGATGGACAGAATCTGAATTGGATGGACAACTTGTGAGCACTTAATAATCCAGATGTTCTTGCACTGCAGCTTCCATGAGCCCTAACCATGAGTTATGCTGGCTGGACCTATGGAAATTGCTATCTTACAGTATTTAGAAGACAAAAAGTTGCTCATTCC
>NW_024830729.1:0-1395 GCF_019175285.1 Sceloporus undulatus
GCCATACAAATGCCAGCATTGTGGGAAATGTTTTTCGTCGAAATCATTCCTAGTGATACATCAAAGAATCCACACAGGAGCAAAGCCATACAAATGCCAGCATTGTGGGAAATGTTTTTCTTGGCAGTCACACCTAGTGAGACATCAGAGAGGCCACACTGGAGAGAAGCCACACAAATCCCAGAAGTGAAATGACATTATTTTTCTCAAGAAGCAATACAAAGAATACATTTTCAATGCACTGGTGATAAGAAAAGGCCCTTGTGATTTTGTGTGTTCGGTTTGTCTGTCGATATGTCTGTTTAAGTTTTAAAGTTATATTTTGTTAAATTTTGGTTTTAATTGCTATTAGTATATTTCTTTTCTTTAGTTTATAAATTTGGCTGGGGATTATGGGTTGTGGAGTAGGTTAGCTAGATAGAGGGGTGGGATTTGTTGCAGCCAGCTAGAACAGTAATGGGAATGATAGCTTTTGGAATTTGTGGGATGTTGGATGAAGAAAGTTGGTAGTCAGTATTAACATAAAGAGGGCTAGTTTCTGGGCATGGCAAAGGGTTTTTTTTTACCTATGAGGCGTAGACTGTGGGAACTGGAGGTGGGGGCTAGGTTTGGAAGGAGTTGGGGTTTTTGGTTTTAGGGACTTAATGTATTCTTTGGCTTGGGGAGGGCAGCTCTGATTTAAAAGCTGAATTTCTCACTATGTGTTCTTAATAAAGTTCTTTGCTGTTTCAACACACTTGGACTCATTGATGGACAGAAGTTGTGAATTTGCACAAAATTGACTCTTTTCTCCTCAGTCCTCAGCTCCATTCCCAGCCATAAGAACAGAGGCAAACACACAAACACACACACAAACACACACTCACACTCAGAGAAACAGAGCTATATGTACAAAGCAGAGCCTTCCCAGCCTTTCTCTCCTGAGTCCAGCTCCGCTGGTTGGGCTCCATTCTGGAAGGAAGGAAAGAATGACGGAAGGAAGGAAGGAAGGGCATACTCCTTCCCTTCTTCCAAAGGCCGAGAGTGGAATAAGCAGCAGCAGCAGCAAGGGCCTTGCGATCCCTGCGCATACTCAGGAGGGGCCTTGGGTTGCTAATGTGCATGCAGAGTTTCAACCTCTGAAACCATTGCTGCCCCCACAGCCTACTCTGAGGGAGGGAAGTGGAGGAGAGCCCTTGTTCCTTTGAAGGATTGGCTGGAGGGTCTTCTGGGGAGGGGTTGGGGTGTTGTAAGAAGGAATGAAACCCCGATCTCCCCCAAAAGAAAGGCAGGGGACCTACTAGTCCGCCTCTCCCTCTTTCCTTCCCTGCCCCCTCCTTCGGGGGGTCCTTGGGGCCCAGGTACTTGGGAGGTTATTATGAGAAAAGAGGGCAGGGGGGACCCTTGGAGAGAGGC
>NW_024830730.1:0-1395 GCF_019175285.1 Sceloporus undulatus
TTTGAGATGGTAATTGAGTTTGAAATGCAAAGTAATTAGCGTAATTATTCTCCTTGTCTTTTATTGTCATTCAGAGAGAAATCTGTGAAAAATATTTCGCTGGCTGCTGATGGAGAGAGAATAAATCACCATTTGAAAGGGAGAATTGTGGGAAGAATATTTTTTTAAAAAATTCTCCTCAAAGTTTCTCTGACCGAGGAGAATAATATGGGTTTCTCCAATCACTAGTTCTGCAGCTCATGTGAAAGGAGACGGAGAGACAGTAAACTTCCTAATGTTTTAATTTCTTTCTTCCTGTGAGGCATCTAACCTCCACTAAATACTTAACTATCCTCCCTCTCATGTTTTGGTTGCTCTTCTCATATTAAATAGGTGGCCTGTTTTGAAGGAGGGAGAAAATGAGTGTGGAGGTTGCTAAGCAACTACTGGCATTCCTCTATTGCAGCCAAATTGGGAGAAAAAGATGGGATGCTGGTGCAAGGAGCAATGAGATGCTGGTGCAAGGAACAAAGGGGCACCTGTGCCCTCCCTTATCAACTAATGGTGCTCCTTATCTCCCTTTGTGCTTTTCTTTCTTCTGATTTGGGAAAAGCTATTTCCCCCTTTTCCGGGGGGGGGGGAGTGTGTGTCTTACAGAGAAGCCTCTCTTTTGTTGTGTGCCTTCAAGTCGTATCTGATTTACAGTGACCCTAAAGCAAATCCATCGTGGGGTTTTCTTGGCAAGATTTGGTCAGAAGAGACAGAGAATGTGACTTGCCCATGATCATCCAGTAGGTATCCATGGCCAAGTGAGGATTTGAACCCTGGTCTCCAGAGTTGTAATCCAGTGCTCAAATAACTACAGCCCACTGTCTCTAGCCAGAGCTTAAAACAGCTATAGGGACCATAAACCTCTCCTGATATTGTTGAACTGTCAACTAATAATAATAATAATTTGTTTTATTTATATACCGCTATTCCAAAGATCATAGCGGTGAACAGCAAGTAAGCTAATTAGCAAGTAAGCTAATTAAACTGCCATGATCCCTCGCTGTTGGCTAGACTGGCTACAGGGAGGTAGCCAGGATTTTGGGAAGGGGGGGGTCTAGACTAAGTGTCACCATTATAATGGGTCTTGGGTGCTGCGGCGTAGCGACACGCACCATTCATTGTATCAAACAGAAGGGGGGTCCGGAACCCCCCCCCGGCTATGCCCCTGCTGGCTAAGGCTGATGGGAATTGGTAGCTAAACAAGAGGGCTGCACTTTCCCTGACTCCTGTTTTAAAAGAAAGGCAGTACAATATGCAAAGCAGGACTGGATTTGGAAGGAGGAAGCATGAAAATGGGAGAAAGATCAACAATTTAATATATGCAGATGACACCATACTACTAGCGGAAAATAGCAAAGACTTGGA
>NW_024830731.1:0-1395 GCF_019175285.1 Sceloporus undulatus
AGGCCTGCATTTTTTCAAGGTGTTGTTGTTGTGTTGTGTTGATTTTCCAACTTGGAGTGCCTAGAAGTGCATACATTAATTCTGCTTAAATCTTTAAACTTAGTTTCATACTAAATAGAAATTCTGTTCTGGACAGGGCACCATGGTGGGAAAATCCAGGCTTTTCAAATTCCTAGCTACTTGTAAGAGGCAGACTTATGCAAAGATGTCTTTTTGTGTTTGCCTCAGTGCATGGAGTTTGTATTACTGGCTTGGTGCCTGGTACCATTTCTGCCAGAGCTCTGCAAATGGTATTTTGAAGCAGAAAGGACATCGTATCTTAGCACACAGTAAGCCATATGCTGGCTTGTTTTCTCTTATGTTGAAAAGGGAGAGAAGAGACCAAGCACTGCTGCTTATCAAATGAGACACTAACCCTGACCATAGAGAAAAGAGAACCAAGTACTTTCCCAACAGAACATGCCCTGCACAGACCAGACCTTCCTCTAAACTGACGTTCAATCCTGTAATGGGGAGGCAGGTCCCTTTGCATCATTACTTCTGATTGCTTTGCTGTAATATATGCCAAATCATGATTTCCCAGCAATGTGCTGCTCATTTTCACTCCATCTCCATCTCTCTGTGCACATTTTAAACTGGGCACATTTTCCCTCCCTCTTTGTAGCAATTGAAAAATCAAAAAGGACAAAATAGAAGACTTGTGTTCACATCTCCCCTGCTTCCCTGGCCAGATAGTAGATCTTCCCATTGTTCAGTAGTACCCCATATACTTCCAGTTGCAATAAACACACATTCCTCTTCTAATTCCAGTTACTTTTGCTTGGGGAAAGTCATTCCCTTTTACTACTTCACACTCCTTTCCCTGCTGTGTAGGAATCTCTCCATCCTGTCCTGAAACAATGTTGTCATTCCTGCCCTGGCCTCCCCATCCTCACAGTGCAGCAAGTGGCTGGCCAACCCATCCTAGTTTAGGCCTTTGTTCCAGAACCTTTTTCACCACTGCCACCCTATCTCTGTTAGTCACTTTTCTTATCTGGTCTTCTAATCTTGGGTTTTCCCCTCAGGCTTCTCTCTTATTTATTCTAGCCTCTGAAAACTGCAATTTTGATAGCATAGCTAAGCCATCGGTGATCACCTATGAGAGCCCTACTGGTATTTTCATCCTGAAGAGTTTCAAGTTAAAAGCCAACCATTTTACTTTTTAGCTGTGCTAATGTTCACTTGCGCAACAGCCAAAGCACCCTGGTTTCTGGATTATTTCCATGTTAATATTGCCTCAGGATTCCTGGAAACACAGGTTTCAGGGACAATGTCCCAGTCAGACCATATACATGGATTTTTTCATAAGTCATATAAGTCATAAGTCATATTAGCATGATCTCTGAAACTGTGAAG
>NW_024830732.1:0-1395 GCF_019175285.1 Sceloporus undulatus
GCTCAGCAGAGCCTGCATCCTGTAGTTTCCTCAAGGTCTGAATCCTGGCAGGACTCTAATGAGACAAAACACCCAGAAATTGATCAAGTAAAGGCAAAGCTCTGTTATGTGGACATTGTTCCCCCCCTTCTTACTGTTAGAATCCTGTTAGTATTCTACCAGATAGTGTTTAGTGTTGTAGTATAGTAGTTGGGGATGATGGGGCTTTAGTTGCAGTTAGAAATGTAGATAGTGATGTTTAGTGCATAGCAGGGCCAGGTGTCTTATCGGGTGGCCTTGAGGGCCTGGCTCTCTGAGTGGGGAATGTGGTTTCAGTTCTGTGGGAACCAGGAGGGGCTTCGCTTGGCGGGTTTCTGCTTGGGAGGGGATTTTGGCTTTTGGGAATTCTGTTACTTTGTCTGTGGGAGGGGTGTGGTTAGTCTCAGCTAAGAAGCTGAGTGAGGCACATGTCTGATTCTGGATCTATCAATAAAGTGCTGTTGATTATATCAATCAAACTGACTGGTTGATTGTCTTGGATTCTGGGTGCTAACTCTGACACTTACACAAAGTAAAGTCTTTGCTAGGAGAGGGGCAACTGAACAACAAAACACACAGCAGTTTTATACTCTTTCAAGACTACCCCATAATGAAATTTCCAAACTCATGTTTTTCAAAATTGACACTAAGCTTTAAATTACCCTCTTAGTAAGAGGATAATGTAAACTACTGACACTTGTTTGTGCAGATTTTGCAAAAAAATAAATAAAATAAATGCAAAAATAGATATACCAATATCTTTTCTCCTCTAAGCTATCAGTCCCATCTGTTGGTCTTACTTCAAAAGACATTCTGAAAATCTATCAGAAGGACTGTGGTGAGCCAGTAAAAGTAGCAAAGAAAGCTTTTCTAACTAAAACTACTGCAGCTGCACAGAACCATTAAGCTGAGCTGCTTAAAGTGGACAGAGATCAGATGACACCCAACTCTATCTCTCCAACTGATCCCAAGGAAGCTGTCTCTGTACTGAACCAATGTCTGCTATCAATAGTGGACTGGATGAGGGCAAACAAATTGAAACTTAGGAGATTACCGCACTGGGTTCTGAGAACGTTCTCATCACGTGATGAGAACGGAACGGATTTGAGTATACCGCACGTATGTGTTCCAATCGGGTTCTCAGAACGGTTAAATGTGTTCCAAATGTGTTCCAGGAGGGAACAGATTGAATGTGTTCTGGATGTGTTCCCAGAGAGCTGAAACGTGATGAGAACGTTTCAACAGAAGTGTGTGCGGTATTCTTATCTGTTCTCAAATCCGTTCCCTCATGCCTCCGTCTCCTGATTGGCTGAAAGAATGACAGGCAGGGAGGGAGGCAGGCAGGCGAGCGACTGCAGTGAGGGAAGGTGTGTGTGT
>NW_024830733.1:0-1395 GCF_019175285.1 Sceloporus undulatus
AGTCCAATTGCAGACAGACAGTCTGTGGGTTTACACGGCTAAGCACCTCAATGCACTCGCCAAACCCATTTGTCGTAGGAGTTCCTGACTTCTCTTCCCATTTCGAACCCTCAGCAATTGGAATCCAGATCCGCCTAGGTAAAGTATTACCATTATGAAAGTCTTACATCTCTTGGCCACTCCCACCTGATATCTAGTTGTAATCCATGTGTGAACCCTTATGTGTGTGTGTGTTTTGCTTTCCCCCTGAATAAAACAAAAAACCTATTTCAAATGCCTTTGGAGTTCTGTGTGCCTCTGGGCCTGGTATAGTTGGGCTTGAATCCCGAGGTCCCTCTTGCCCCAACCAAACTATATCTCTCTTTTTAGCTAAGTTCCAAATTCCCCTAAAAGCTTCGCACTTGCAAGTGTCCTTCCCAAACTCCAGCATTTTGGATAACTAAGGGCCTCTGGAATCAACCATGGAGCTAAACAAACTCAGGTTGGAGAAAAACATTAGAGAAAAAGGAATTTTGTGTCACCTTTCCTCTCTTCATAGACATTGCTGATAATTGCTATATGGAGCCCCTTAATGTCCCTGAAAACAAGGTCCTGAGCCATGTTCTCACCAGTTCACTCAATCCAGTTCTTAAAATCTGTCAGGGTGGTGGCTATTCCCTATTCCCAATCCCCAAGGCCTCTCTCCTGGCCCTTCCCAGAGGTGCCTTCCTCTCCGCACAGAGCTAGGCAATCCTGGCTTTGCTCCTGCCTTCCCCTCCTGGCTCCCAGATGCCTGATCCCCTTCCTTTTCTCCCTCCGCTCCCCAACCTTCCCTCTTGCCATCTGCACTGCTTCAGCATTTCACCTTCAGCATCTCTTCCCTGCCTTTCTGTTTTTTACATTCCCCCATCCCTCTATCACAGACAGAAACACACCCACAGAGTGTGTGTGATGCATAAAAGGGACACTTTGAGGCCCATTTGTTGAGAAAGGCAGTATAATCAATATACAAATAATTCATTGGGAAAGGCAGAACAAGTGGGTCTGGGACCTGGACTCCAATTTTGGTGAGGGTCAAGTGCCAGAGAGCAGCCATAAAACAGCCTTAAGACATCTCTAAGGAGTTTATCAAACATGAGGAATTTGTCTTAATTTCGAATGAAAAGAAAGTAGGGCCAGAACGCATTCACATCAAGTTGCTAGTTTAGCGCAATTATGTGAATGTGCATTGTGTTCGAACTGGCTCCCCCTTGCCCGAAAATAGCATGCCATGGCCCGAATTTGCGTGTGGCAGTCTATCATGCAATAACGTGAAACCACATGATTGCATTCAGATTGCCATCGGAATATACTTCCAATTCCCCTTGTCTGATAAATTCCTAAGACAGGGATGGATTACTATTGTTGATGGGGGGG
>NW_024830734.1:0-1395 GCF_019175285.1 Sceloporus undulatus
ATGATGATGATGATGATGATGATGATGATGATGATGATGATGATGATGATGATAATAATAATAAATATTTATTTATAGCCCGCCTCTTCCTTTTTGGGGATCGAGGCGGGTAACAACAGAGTTTAAAATACAAGTATATAACAACAAGGTCTCCCCTCCCCCATCCCACCCTCCTTAAAATATCAGTTTGTAAAATGAGATCAAGTAATACAACATCATAAAACATCAAAGAAACATTGTTCATTACACGGTGACAACAATACATAGGAGCACATATGGACAGGTTTCTTCATTCATGGCCGAGTCAGTCTGGATAGGTGAGCCTGAAGAGAGTCGTTTTTACCACCGTCTTAAAAACCTCAATTGAGGATATTTGGCGGATTTCTTCAGAGAGGTTATTCCAGATTTTTGGAGCGGCAGCAGAGAAGGTTCTTTGGGATGTTGCCACTAATCTAGTTTTGCTCAACTGTAAGATGTCCATCCAACCTCCATTTAAAGATCTACACAGATGGAGAGTCCGCCATCCTCCAAAGGTGCATCTACATTGTAGAATCAATGCAATTTGACACCATTTTAACTCCCATTGTTCCATCCTACAGAATTTGTAGGGATTTGTAGTTTGGTGAGTCACCAGCTCTCTTTGTCAGAGAGGATGAAAAAAGACATTGTGAAACTACAAATACCAAGCTTCCATGGCCTGGAGCTACAGCACATAAAGTGGTGCCACACTGTATTCTTTCTGCAGTGTAGATGCACCCTAAGGAAACCCATTCCACTATCAAACAGGTCTTACAGTAGTAAAGATGTAAAATGCTCTTATACTGGGATGCAATTTGTTCTTTTTTTCTCTCTTAAAAAACAAACAAAAAAAGATCAAACATAATCTTTAACTCCTTATCTGGATATATAGTTGAGTCTATCCCTAGTATGTAAACTAGGTATATACACAACTATATATCCAGATAATAAGTGTTAAAGATTATGTTTGATCTTTTTTTTTGGGGGGGGGGGTTAAGAAAAAGAAGAAAAAATTGCATCCCAACTTCCATTATTCACTATCCATTTACATCTTTATAAAGTATCTTCCAAGCTTGACTTCCAATGCTAGTAATACTTGCTGTTTAACTAAATTCTTCAAACTGTCATAAGATTACACAATTGGAATGCATAGTTTCTAATTTATGGCAACCAAAAAGTCACACTTTGTGATTGCTGTGTGCCTTCACACCATTTCTGACTTACGGAGACCACAGGGCAAACCTATCATGGGGTTTTCTTGACAAGTTTGTTCAGAAGAAGTTTGCCATTGACTTTCCAAGGCTGAGAGCATGTGACTTGCCCAAGGGCATCCAGTGGGTTTCCATGGCCTAGCAAGGACTCGAACCCTGGCCTCCC
>NW_024830735.1:0-1395 GCF_019175285.1 Sceloporus undulatus
TCCGTTTCCTTGGACCCACTTTCTGCTTTCTGTCTTCTTGGCCTTTCAAAGAGCTCACTTTCATAATATTATAACTGAACCCTGCTTTTAAACACAAATTTTATGCACAACTCTAAAACGTATGAACACAATATATCCCAATTGCTTATTGATAATATCAGTTTCCATTTATGTTCTTATCTATTGTCAAAATAACGTCTGCATAACTTCGCAGTATTCGATTCCTTTATTTATTTATTTATTTATTTATTATTTATTTATTTTATTTATATACCGCTATTCCAGAGATCATAGCGGTGAACAGCAAGTAAGCTAATTTTCAAGTAAGCTAATTTATCATGCTTTACTTTAAGCAGGAGACTCAAACTTTCTTCTACTGACCTATAATTAATCAGGAAATAAAAATACACATTTAAACCAATTTCTGAAGAACAGACTTTGTAGATTCAATTCCAGTTAATTCAGACCTCAATGAGCTTCAGATTTAAGTCCCATTCTTTTCCCATTCCTCTTCTCTTTTTCCATATCCTAATTCTGAGCCCTACAAGAGAGTTTGTCCCGTTCCCTGTAATCATTAACTCTCTGCATCCAATTTTCCCATCTTGGAGTCTCATCTGACTTCCATAACTTTGCTATTTCAATTCTAGCGGCTGTTACAAGATATAATGTAATCCTACAGTATTGTCTTTCGTCCTGTGGGCTTAAAATCAAAGTTATATTGAGTAAGTACAACTTAGGGCTCATTGAGAATTTTATTCTCAATATCTGCTGTATTGAGTCATGTAATTTCTTCCCAAATTTCTGATTTCCCTGCAATGCCACCGTATATGATAGATGTTTCCCTTTTTACAATCACACCCCCAACAATTAATCCCCCTGTGCTAATTTATAAGGTGTTTTTTTTAGCTTCCATGGGGTGTAATATCCCCTGTTCATTATTTTCATGTGATTCTCTTTTAGATCCTGCTCTACTGTAAATGTATTTGTTCTCTTCCAGGCGTTTTGCCATTCTTCCATTTCCATTTTGCATCCCATATCCGGCACCCGTTTCCCCATATACTCTTTTACAGTCTCCTGATCCATATTCCTCCTCAACAGTAGTTTGTGTCATTTGGATATCTTTTTCTTATCAGGTTGCCAGAACAAATCATCCAATCCGTTTAGTCTATTGTTTTGTTGTCTACCAGAAATCTTTGTTTTATCTGGTAGAAATTAAACCACTGTCTATTATGTCCATCCTTGTCAATATCTTCCCTAGATCTTATCGACCAATTCCCTGATTGATCTTTCTTAAGCCAATGTTTGTAAGTGAGCCAATTACTGATGCTTATCCATCTACCGAAGAGTGCCTTCTGGGCCGATGTCCGAAGTGCTAACTTAAAATAAAATGTCTTT
>NW_024830736.1:0-1395 GCF_019175285.1 Sceloporus undulatus
AGGATGGCTCCTATAATCATTTTAAGTTGACAATGATGTATTGCACATAGATTTTCCTACTTGTTTAATGTTTATACTGTACACCCTTATGGTCAACATCAAAATACAGGGCGATGACCATAAAAAGTAACTATGTGTGTATTCTAAAATATCAGGAAATAATTACGTACAGCAGGTAGAAAGTCATGTTGTAGTCGAGGGTTAAAATTTAAACTTCTTTATTTGAAAGGCTTGTTTAGAAAAACTGCTTTATCAAGCACTTGGTTTTTTGATTATTATCAAAAACATTATTTACACAGTAACACATATCTGTGTTCATTGTACTACATAACATTTCAAAGCATGTAGCTGACATGCAGTAAAATACACATAGAAATATGTCACAATATAATAAGCGTTCCACTGGAACAGAACATAAAAAGAAGTCAACATCACTCGATGTAGCATTTCACAACGGTTTTGCCTTTCATTGTCAGGCAATTGCATTTATATATATTTTTATAAAAAATAAAATATGGTTGAAAAAGTCAACTTATTCTATCTGTTGGAATAATTATTTTATACACAAAAATAAGATTGAATTTCGGCAAAGGACAAGGTTTTGGGTTGCCCTCAATAAAATTCTAGTTTCTTCACTGTTTCGCATTTCCAAAAAAGGAAAAATAAAGTGGCATAATCTTGGCCTGGAAATATCAGACGCCCTTTTTTGTTTCCTTTGCCTCATCATAATTTTACAAAATGTAAACTTTACAACTGCACACAATCTGAGGTACTGTGTGTTCTCATGGACTTTTTGGACATGATAACAAAAAAAACAATCTAACACACAATTTCAGTATCACTCCTATTATGCTATCTATGTAACAGACAGTCATGGCATAAGTCCTGTAACAGAGTGCCCCAAAAAAAGCTGGTTCGTTCTGTTTCGGAGGAATGCTATTGCAATGATGCATGGGTCCAAGGACTCCGGAGGTAACACTCCATTCATGAGCACTCGAGTGCAGCTTTGGTGTGTCTTCAGGATCCAGAGGACACATGCATCATTTTAATAGCATTCCTCCTAACAGAACATAATCAGATTTTTTGGTGTAGTCCGTACTAAGAGGTAGTGTTTATGCTAGACAACAGAAAATACAACCTGTTGTTGTTAAGACAGCAATAATCCCAAACTCCTCAATGTACATAACAATTCACAGATTTAAAAAACGTAACTTGAATTAAAAGAAAAAGACTTCTCTAGAGGACACAACCATCAATGGCAGTGTCATCACACCATGTCTTCATCCTTGCCCAAACACTCAATTTTACTCTCTATATTGCTTATTTTTTCGATGATATCCTCCATGGTTTTCACAAAACGTGTGTTGATGGCATGTTGTTTCTTGAGAGCGGATA
>NW_024830737.1:0-1395 GCF_019175285.1 Sceloporus undulatus
TTCTTGTTTTTATTTTTCTTTAATTGTGCCCCTTTTTTAATAAAAAAGCCACGAATTACTGCCTTTGAGGCATCCCAGATATTCTTTAAGGCAGCATCACTGTTTAAATTTTCCTTGAAGTAGTTTTTTAAGACTTCTTTCGGCTCTAATTTTATTTTTTCATCATTCAGTAAAATACTGTTAAGCCTCCAATTATACTTCCCTGTACCTATTCTCATTGTCATCGTCACAGGTTTATGATCTGATGTAAAATTAGGCAACATATCAATATCAATTACATTTGCACATAAGTTAATTGAAGTCAAGATCATGTCAAGTCTAGCCCATGATTTTTGAGCGAAGGAATAAAAGGAAAAATCTTTAGCGCTAGGATTCTTTAGTCTCCAAACATCACATAGATTACAAAGTTCAACTAACTCAAAAAAACTCTTAGGCAGTCTGCCCTGTTTAGGTTTAATTTTCTTTTCAGATGACCTGTCTATCAAAGGAGACCACACCCCGTTCCAGTCCCCCATAAACATCGCTGTATCAAAGGAAATATCTTTAAGTTTAGTTAAAAGTTTTTGAAAAAAACTATCCTTATTATCTGTTGGGGCATATACTCCCAAGATTAGTATTTTTTGATCCATAATATTAGCAATGATGCCGATATAATGCCCATTGTTATCATTCAAGACTTCTACAGCATCATATTTATTGTTAAGATACAAGATAACCCCTTTTTTCCTTTTATCATTTGCTGACACATAGTGTTGCCCAAGTTTGAAATTTTTTAAATAATGGACATCTAATTTCCGAACATGGGTTTCTTGTAAACATACCACGTCACATTTTAATTTATCTAAATACTGAAAGATTCTATTTCTCTTAACAATTCGATTTATACCTTTTACATTCCATGTTACCACCTTAATTTTCCGATCCATGGAGTGAGGCAGGAACGGGGGTGGAGTCCAATACTACACAGTCTGGATCAATCATTACTGGTAGCGGATCTAGAAGGGGTGAAGTTATGGCCTTATCCAATTTAAAGTTTTCATCCTCCTTTGCTTGGTTCAGTAATTCATCTTCACTTCCGTCTGAGTCCGAGATTAAGTCATCATTACCATCCACCTTTTCTCTAGGCGAAGTTATAGTGTTGAGTCTTGACACAGTTGTATCCTTACTAACGGATTCAGATCTCGGTTTTCGTCTTGGGAATCTTAAGTTATAGTCCATTGAAGGTTTGGTATCTTTTGATACAGATACCAAGTTTCCCGTTTCTTGGTTACTGTTCTTCTTCTGATTCTTAAAGAGGGATTGCATTATAGTTCTGGCATCTTCAATAGATCTTATTTCATATCTTTTCTTTTTAAACCAAAAAACAAGCCCTTCCGGAAATAACCACCTATACGA
>NW_024830738.1:0-1394 GCF_019175285.1 Sceloporus undulatus
TGTTAATCATAAGTATGTTAAGAATGTTACTTTTAATTTTTTTAAAGAAACAGCTAAAATTACTTGAGATGACCCCAAACAGCCAACCATCCCAAATTACTCAGCACAAGTAAGACATTAAAATAATATTTAACACTATTTATTACCCACACTGTCACCATAATTAATAATAATAATAATAATAACAATTTTTATTTATATTTCCCGCCTCTCCCAAGGATCGAGGCAAGATTACATCATTAAAATAATTCAATACAACAGCTTCTGGGGCAAAGAGGATTTTCCTTCCCTGTTTCCCTTCCCTCTCTGGAGCATGTATGCACTTGAGGAAATGACAGTTTGGAGCATGCACAAAAAAAGCTATTTCCAAGTTATCAACAGGGATTTGTCCTCATCCGTATGAAACCCAAATTCACTTTCCACACACTTTCTTGCCTAGGTAATGTACTTATCACATACTCTGCATGTGATAAGCATTAGTGAATTTGCTTGCTTTTCCAGGATGCCACCACTTTAACCATTTTCAGGATTGAAGCACATAAGTAACCATGTGAAAAGTCCTTAGCCATGTTAGTCTGGAATATCAGTATACAAAGGGATCTTTAGCTTGTAGTTAGTCACAAAGGGGCCCTTTGAACACTACTTTGGGGTGTTTGCAATATAGTTTCATTCAGGAATAATTATAGTACAGTTGCCTCTTTGTACAAACAGACTGTGCATCCATGGATTCAATAAAAAAAATACCCCCCCCCCCCCAAAAAAATCCCAAGTTTCCAAAATGCCTTGGTTTTGCCATTTTATAATGGACTTCCATTTTACTGTCCCATTTTATATAAATGGATTTAAGCATCCATGGATTTTGGTGTCCACGGAGCATCTTGGAACCAAACCCCAGTAGACACTGTGGGCCCACTGTAGTACTTTGAGGATATAAACATTACATTGGTTTTGCTTCTAGGTCTGTCAGCTGATTGAAAGAAAATTTCCACCTGTTGTGAGCATGTGTTTTCTGTCTTTGCAATATCTTTTATTTTATCCTCTGTTATTCTGTGTGCTGGCATGGAACATTTTTAACTTCTGGAATACACTGGAATTCCCAGGGGGTCAGAAAGTATGCCAGAAAGCACTCTAGAAGATGATTTGATAAAAGTTAAAAGTAGTAAGTAAAGAAGGGGATCATAGGTCTTACACTGCAATGAATAATGACAAGAAATTACTTTTCAGACACTACACTGAGTAGCAAGTGAATTACTTTTAAAAAGTAATTATGGCATGCACACACATTGTCTTCTGTTTCTCTTTGGGCAGTGGAGGAGAAGTATTAGTAGTATTAGTAGTAATCATCATAATCTTGTCAAGCAGGAGCATACACTGTACACCAAGGAATGAAAAAA
>NW_024830739.1:0-1394 GCF_019175285.1 Sceloporus undulatus
TATGTGATGATGGAGAATTACGAGAATGTGGCCTCTGTGGGTAAGGAAGCTGAATTCATTGCCCTTCCTATGAAGACTGAGGCCCCTTTCATACTACATTATCAAGGCACTATGATTCCACTTTAAAATTATAGAATCATAGAGCTGGAAATCATATAATCTTGGAGCTGGAAGAAACACACAAGGGCCATCCAGTCCAACCCCCTGCCATGCAGGAAATCTAAATCAAAGCATCCCCGATAGTAGTCCATCTGTGTCTTAGAGATGTCTTAAGGCTGTTTAAAGGTTGCTTTCTGGCACGTGACCATCACCAAAATTGGAGTCCAAGTCCCAATCCCCCTTCCTCTGCCTTTCCCAATGAGTTATTTGTATATTGATTATCCTGCCTTTCTCAACAAATGGGCCTCAAAGTGTCCTTTTTATGCATCACAAACTCTCTGTCGTTGTGTTTCTGTCTGTGATAGAGAGATGGAGGGAAGGTGAAAAATATAAAGGGACGGGAGAGATGCTGAAGGTGGAATGATAAAACAGTGCAGATGAGCAAGAGGGAAGGTTGGAGAGCGGAGGGAGAAAGGGAAGCGGACCAGGCCTCTGGGAGCCAGGAGGGGAAGGCAGGAAGAAAGCCTGGATTGCCTAGGTGTATGTGGAGAGGAAGGGACCTCTGGGAAGGGCCAGGAGAGGGGCCTTGGGGATTGGGAGGCAGCCACCAACCTCACAGATTTTAAGAACTGGTTTGAATGAACTTCTGAGAACCAGCTCAAAACTTTGTTTTAAGACATATTTAGGGGTTCCAGTTAGCAATTATGAGTAATATCTATGAAGGTAGGAAAGGAAGACACACAACTTGCTTCTTCTCTAATGTTTCTTTTCCTACCTGAGCTTGCTTAGCTCCATGGTTGAGTCCAAAGGCTCTTTCTTATCCAAAATACTGGAGTCTGGGAAGGACACCCACAAGTGCCATGCTTTTAAGGGAATTTGGTACTTAGCTGAAAAGAGAGATATAGTTTGGTTGGGGCAAGAGTGACCTCGGGATTCAGCCCAACTATACCAGTCCCAGAAGCACACAGTACTCCAAAGGCATTTGAAATAGGTTTTCTGTTTTATTTAGGGGGAATAGGAAAACACACACACACACACACACACGTATGTAAGACTTCACACACATGCACAAAAACTAGATAACAGGTGAGAGTGGTGAAGAGATGTAAGACTTTCATAATGGTAATACGTTACCGAGACGGCTCTGGATTCCAATTGCTGAGGGTTCGAAATGGGAAGAGAAGTTAGGAGCTCCTGCAACAAGTGGGGTTGGCAAGTGCATTGAGGTGCTTAGCCATATAAACCCACAGACTGTCTGTCTGTAATTGGACTGATGTCAAAGAACAGCCAGTCAG
>NW_024830740.1:0-913 GCF_019175285.1 Sceloporus undulatus
GGTAGGCAACCTTTTTGAGCCAGGGGCCGGGTTGCTGTCCCTCAGACAACTGGGGGACCGAAGCCAAAAAATAAATAATTAAATATTTTTTTTTAAAAAATTAAATAAATAAATAAACCGGGACAAATGTAGGACAAAATTTTCAAATGGTGGACACTTTTTTAAAAAAAGTGGAGGACACGCAAAAAAATTGCTGATTTTTTTAAAAAATGTTAATATAAATGCATGTTTCTGAGGCTTCTATGACAATTGCCCCTGCGCACAAGAGGCCAAAGGCCCCGGCAGCAATCGGCAGCAGGACTGGGCTGGGGCCGGTCCCAAGGCCTCGCTGGGCCGCATCCGGCCCGCGGGCCGCAGGTTGCCTACCCCTGCCCTAGTGCATGGCGAACACGCACTAAACTGCCGGTCTGTAACCGGCCATTCAAAGTATATTTGACAAAATGTAGGCTTGTGACTAACATGGTTGGAATACACTCCAGTCCCTCCATGTTTGTGGCTTTGATATTTCCAGATTTGATTATTCACGGATTTGATTAATATGTTCTCTCTAGGAATATCCAGGTCCTCCAGTACAACTCTATGGTCAACTTTAACTGAAATTTGCACTGAAAGACCTAAATATTCCTAGAGAGAACACACTACTAGGCCTTTGTAGCTCCTCCAGCGCAGTTCTATGGCCAGTGTCTGTCGGACCATAGAGTTGCCCTGGAGGACCTAGAGATTCCTAGAGAGGATACTCTAGTAGGCCTTTGTAGCTCCTCCATTGGAGTTCTATGGTCAGTGTCTGTCGGACGTTGGCCACAGAGTTGCCCTGGAGGACTTAGAGATTCCTAAAGAGAATACTCTACTAGGCCTTTGTAGCTCCTCCAGTGCAGTTCTATGGCCAGTGTCTGTCGGACGTTGGCCACAGAGT
>NW_024830740.1:1013-1394 GCF_019175285.1 Sceloporus undulatus
TGGCCATAGAGTTGCCCTGGAGGACCTAGAGATTCCTAGAGAGGATACTCTACTAGGGCTTTGTAGCTCCTCCAGCGCAGTTCTATGGTCAGTGTCTGTCGGAAAGATGTTGGCCACAGAGTTGCCCTGGAGGACCCAGAGATTCCTAGAGAGGATACTCTACTAGGCCTTTGTAGCTCCTCCAACTAGGGTTGCCATAGCTGAGGACCTCCAAACCAGGACAAATGTAGGACAAGGTTTAAACATGTAGGACCTTTTTGTTTTTAATTTCCTGGCCAGGAAATTTAAAAAAAAAAAGATCCTACATTTTAAAACCTTGTCCTCCTTCTCCTTCCCAGCTTGGGAGGAAGCCTCGGCCTGCTCCCAGGCTGGGAAGGAGTG
>NW_024830741.1:0-1394 GCF_019175285.1 Sceloporus undulatus
TGTGCCATAATTGTAGCAAATATTTTATAATCCAGATTTAATAACGAGATCGGTCTATAATTTGCCGCCTCTAGTACATCCTTTCCTTCTTTCGGTAATAATATTATTTCTGACTCCCTCCATGTTCCTGGTAATTTCCCTGTTAAAACCTCATTCATCACTAAACTCATAGGTTTTTTCAATTCATCTTTAAATATTTTATAAAATTCTATCGGGAACCCATCGGGGCCTGGTGCCTTACCATTCTTGTTTGTTTCAATTGCTTTTTCCACCTCTTCTTGTGATATTTCTGCTTCCAAGCTTGCTTTTTGTGTTTCACTCAGTTTAAAAATATCTTTTCCCTTCAAAAAGTCTTTCAAATTAAGTTTGTGAATTTGTTTTTTCTCATAAAGGTTTCCGTAAAATTCTCTGAAATATTCCATTATTTCTTCTTGTTTGATTAGCAAATCCTTGTTCTTCCTAATTTTTGTTATTACTTTCTCATGTCTCCTTTTCTTCAATCTTATCGCTAACCATTTCCCTGGTTTGTTTGCATTTTCAAAGTAGTATTGATTAGCCTTTTTCATCTCATATCCTGTCTCCTCTGTTATTTCCATCAACATTTGACTTTTCAAGATTTTGTACTCATTTAGAACTTTTTGATCCTTAGGATTCCTATTCAATAATAATTCTTTCTCCTTAAAATTTCTATTTAAATGCTCCATTCTCTTTTCTCTTTCTTTCTTAAAAATTGTATTCTGCTGGATCAGACTTCCCCTAATTACAGCTTTTGCCGCATCCCATACTATATCCAAATTTGTACCTTTATCTAAATTTTCTTTAAAGTAATTTACTATCGTTTCCTTTATTACCTTTCTTATTTGCTCGTTTCTCAATATATTTATATTTAATCTCCAATTATATCCTACCTTCCTCTTTGCTATACCTTGCAATATCAGTATTTGGGGGTTATGATCAGATATCATTCTTGGCATAATTTCCATTTCTTTTACAAACTTCGCTAATGTCTTGGTAATTAAGATTAAATCAATTCTTGCTAATGAATTATGTCTAGCTGAAAAGTGGGTGTATTCCCTAGCATTGTTGTACAGATATCTCCACGCATCTACCAATCCTAAATTTCCTACCAGATTAGAAAATGATTTTGGTAATTTTCCCTGTTTATCTTTCAAAATCTTATTAGATTTCCTATCCCGATCCGGATCAATTACTCCATTATAATCACCTAAAACTATTACATCATCATATTTATTTTCCAATAAAACGTCTTGTATATCCTCAAAAAACTTTGCTTTTTTCTCTTGTGGTGTATAAATACCCAATAGTAAGATTTTATTTCCCTGTAAGTTCACCTCCACCCCCAAAATGTATCCTTTGTTATCATTATATATTTC
>NW_024830742.1:0-790 GCF_019175285.1 Sceloporus undulatus
CTTCAGATTCATTGAGAAGAATAGTCTTAAGTCTATGAAGTTTCACAGTGCTGACCTCTTTCCTCTCTAAGGTGCTACAAGGTCTCTCTACATAATGGATGCTAAAGGCATTGTCATACATCTTAATTAATTCATGGAGTCATGATAAGTGTTACATTTGTGTTAGAAGGTCTGTAGTAAGAGCTAGGAAAGACCTCTGTCTGGAAATGTGAAGATGAGCTGCCAGCTGGTATTGGAAAGAACTTTATGATTCTATGGGAATCGACAGACCACCCAAAAATGGCAGACTGGAGCCTCTGCTTTTAGCTCCGGAGGGACGCTGCAGCAGCCAAACCGCAAGGCCTCCCTCCAGAGTCAAAGGAAAGTGTGAAAAGCAGGTTCTTTCTTAGGTGCCAAGCGCATGTCACGAGTGTACCATTGGCATGCAAGTGACGTACGCGATTCACCGTGATGTTTGTACACTGCGCGTCACTTACGTGAAGATGGCAGGCCCCGTATGTGCTGGGCAATGTTTTCCTTTTATTCACCACTGACCTTCATCCTCCTTCACCAGAGCTGAAAAACATATTATGGCCCAAGCCATCGCAAGGGACCTGGTGTTATGTGATAATGGCTTACACTTCCCATAGAACAAGAACAGAGAAGCTTAGGTTTTCATCCAAAGCTTTAGTGGTGGTCATTCTTTGCTACCCAAATTTTTATCCCAGATGCTATTGGCTTGGGGTTAGGGTTAGATAGATGATTATACACACACACACACACACACACACACACACACACACACACACAT
>NW_024830742.1:890-1394 GCF_019175285.1 Sceloporus undulatus
CTTCAGATTCATTGAGAAGAATAGTCTTAAGTCTATGAAGTTTCACAGTGCTGACCTCTTTCCTCTCTAAGGTGCTACAAGGTCTCTCTACATAATGGATGCTAAAGGCATTGTCATACATCTTAATTAATTCATGGAGTCATGATAAGTGTTACATTTGTGTTAGAAGGTCTGTAGTAAGAGCTAGGAAAGACCTCTGTCTGGAAATGTGAAGATGAGCTGCCAGCTGGTATTGGAAAGAACTTTATGATTCTATGGGAATCGACAGACCACCCAAAAATGGCAGACTGGAGCCTCTGCTTTTAGCTCCGGAGGGACGCTGCAGCAGCCAAACCGCAAGGCCTCCCTCCAGAGTCAAAGGAAAGTGTGAAAAGCAGGTTCTTTCTTAGGTGCCAAGCGCATGTCACGAGTGTACCATTGGCATGCAAGTGACGTACGCGATTCACCGTGATGTTTGTACACTGCGCGTCACTTACGTGAAGATGGCAGGCCCCGTATGTGCTG
>NW_024830743.1:0-1394 GCF_019175285.1 Sceloporus undulatus
ATTCTGTTCTAGTTTTGGATTTTTAGCGTTGCATTTCACTATTATATCTTAGCATTGTATTTTTAGTGCTGTGTTTTACTATTGTATTTTAACGTTGTATTCTAGTATTGCAGTTTTAGTATTGTACCTTAGCATTGTATTCTAATATTGCATTTTTGTATTGTTATCTTCAGTAATGTATTTTAGTATTGCATTTTTCGTATTGTATCTTAGCATTGTACAGTATCTTATTCTAGTATTGCATTTTAATATTCTATCTTTGTGTTCTACTAGGGTCGCATTTTTAGTATTGTATTTTAGTGCGGTATTCTAGTATTTCATTTTTAGTATTGCATTCTAGCATTGCCTTTTAGTAAAAAAATTTATTGAAATAGTTATTGCTGTTTTGTGTTTTTGTTTTTCCTGTTGCAAAGCTCCATGTCCACGGTAGAAATAAATGGTGACAGCAAACTCCAACTCCCAGAATTCCATAGCCTGGAGCCAGAAAAAAAAAGAGTTAAAACGGGTTATTTCTCCAGTGTGGATGCAACCTATTTTTGCTGAGGCTTTTCTTTGGAATTATAGAGGGAACCTTTCTGTAAAATAAAATATGCGGCTGCTTCCATTTGCCTCTTCCAAAAAAAATTTTTCTTTTCCCTGGGAAAGATGTCCAGGAAAATGTCCAGGATTTTATTCTTTTCCTTGTTTGGGGACTGACTTGGGCTTTTTGGTTGTTGCCCTGCTAAAGACAGTGGCTTATTCCAGTTTCAAACTGGGTGGCTTGACAAAAACCAGTTCTCTTGGCAATAGGAATTCTCTTATCAAAATGGTGTCTCTTGACAAAACCCAAACGTTTTTTGTTTCCAGTCTCTCCCTTTCCAGCCTTCTCCACCTGCCCTTGTAGTAAATAATAATAATAATAATAATAATAATAATAATAATAATAATAAATGGCAATAAAACATTCGTTGTTATAATGAGAGGAGTCGCGGTAGTATTTTTCTTACTCTGAGCCGCTCCATTCCATCCTCAGCAACTTCTTTTCCTATCAAGGAAAAGTGGGGTTTTTAAAAAAAAATCATACAAGAGAAAATAATAATAATAATTCTCTTATCTAATAATAATAAATATGATGATGTTAGTCGCATTTTTAATACCTTTGCCTGAAGAAGAAGCCAGTGGAGATTCGAAAGCTTGCATCATTTATTTTGGGCATTTTGGTTGTTCCAATAAAGGTATCACTGTTTGGTGGATTTGGGGTATTATTGTGGATGTATTGTTTTTGTGGATTTCGGATGATATTGTGGATGTTGTTGTTGTTATTATTATTATGGTGAATATATTGTTTTTGGTGGATTTGGAGAGTTATTGTGGATGTATTGTTTTTGTGGATTTCAGATGATATTGTGGATGTA
>NW_024830744.1:0-1394 GCF_019175285.1 Sceloporus undulatus
AGTAATATGCATATGCTGTAGTAAGTTCAGAGCTAAATTCTATTCATTAAAATAGTTCCATTAAGCTGCGTTAAAACAGAATGCATACAGTATACTCTTATGATGGTTTACACACAATTAAGTCTATGTTCAACTGAGCTTACAGTCTAGTTAAACCACTTAACTCCCTTCTTGCAGGTTTTTAACTCAGTAATGGAAATACTAGAATATTCAAAAACAAAGGTTTGTAATATTTTCTGACACAAGGAAACAAAATATTCCAAAAACTAGTAGCGGTCCCTGCAATATTTAAAATTAGTCAAAAAATGTAGTTTCCTGAAAAGCAGTATACTTTTAAAACTATTAATACGTTTGTTACTGATCGCAGTAATAAAATCAATAGTAAACCTTGATTTTGTTACCTCAACAAGCACACCAACATATGGTGCGGTGATTTCATCAGAATTAGCAAAACAATGTTCTGGTTTGGTCACCCAGATGCCAAGCCATTTTTCCTTCATCTTCATTTTTTCATAAATATATTTACTCATTACCTGCTTGGCATCTTCTGCCTAGACAGCATAGAAGGGAGACATATACATTATCCAAATTACTCACTTTATTCAGTTTTATAAATGGTTAATTTTGAAAAACGAGACATCATTTTGCATTATTTTTCTCCAATAAAGGATTGTTTCTTCTCAGCCTGTCATGTGGGCAAAACAGATGGACAGGAAAAAGCTGCCTCTTCTGAAAGTGATCCGAGTCCCAACCAACCACAGCTCTGGCTCCTAAAGTGGCTGCAGTGCACACGTCATGAGAGCACAGCATGGCTTCAACCTGCGCTACTGGATACTATTTTTTTACTCCCCACTGCCCCTGCACATTGTTACAGGACAAACCGCTGACAACTGCCATCCCATTGGATGGGCATCCCTGTGAACCTGCACACAGTTGCAGTGTGATGCAGCAGCTAAAAAGGTGATTCTAGGCTGCATCAATAGAAGTGTAGTGACTAGATCAAGGAAACTAATAGTGCCACGCTATCCTGCCTCGGTCAGGCCTCACCAGGTGGCGGCATCCCGGCTAGATGGGCAGCGATTTAGGTACAGTAATATCCGGGGGCATCACTGATCCTGAATTTAAGCCAGAAGAGGTGGCGCAGTGGTTAAATGTACTGCAGCCACTCACTTGCAAAGCGAGTTCAATCCCAGCCAGAGGCTCAAGTGCGACTCAGGCTTGCATCCTTCTGAAGTCTCTAAAATCAATACCTAGATTGGTGGGGGCAATTAGCTTATTAGTTCTGTATTAAGCGGGATACAAATGAAGCTGCTATTGCTATTTGTCTAAGGGATAAGCTGCAATAACAGAGACCTTTCTATACCTCTTATCAGTGTACTTAAGCACCACTCCCT
>NW_024830745.1:0-1394 GCF_019175285.1 Sceloporus undulatus
GGGGATCTATTATTGGGAAGGTTTGGATCTGGAAGGCTTAGGCAGTGCAAAGTCATGGCAGGCATTGTAGCGACACTCTGGCAGTGCGGTCTTCAGATGCGATAGGAGCAAAGAAGGGCAGCTTTTTTTCCACCCCAAGAAGGAGCAGCATGTTGTGGCTTCTTTTGGGGCTGGAAGAAGGCAGGACCGGAGCCATGGCATGCGGTTGCCACGGCCCCAATCCATCAATCTGTCCCTTGAGGGCCTTGTGTACCAGCCCTTAGTTACCAAAGAGTTGGCAGCTTCATTGCATCGCCATGAATACCTGCTGCGTTGAGTAGCTACCAAGCCTTGTAATTCCAAGCAAGCAACAAGGACAAAAAGGCCTTAGATCCATGTTTTTGGGTGACGGTGGTGGGGTTCTTGCCATCGATCCCAGATGCCATCGGTTGGGTTGGAGTGAAGGCAAGAAGGATGAACGACAAAAAAGAAACTGGCTCAATATCAGATTGCATCCATCAAAGCCAGTGTAAACTACTCCAGCCTCTTCCCAACCTGCAACTCTGCAAACATGGTTGATGTGTCCTGATACAGACCTATGGGATTCCACTTTCAGGGAAGGGCTTCCCTATTTTGGTCCTTACAACTGTGACCCTAGAACACTACTAAGCTCCAAGCCCATAAAAGACTGAGTTCACTATCCTTTCATGATCCCAGACAGTCCTACTATGCATTTATGTTTGACAGTATCCCTGACAGTGTCCGACTCATGACTTAAACATTCATCTTTTCAAGTGATTGTGGTTTCTTGGTTTTGTGATTGGAACTTGCTCTGCATCATTTCCTTCCTTTATGAACTTCAGAAGTAAGTGCCATCAGTTACAAAGCCAAAGCAGCACCACCGACCCAAAAGGGGAATATCTCTAGACAAGGAGGGATGCCATGGTTTTTCTTAGTACAAGACATATTTTATTTGCAACCATTAAGACTAGAGATTGACCTTTTCCAAGAATACAGATTTTAACAGAATCAAATTGTATGGAATAACAAATGGCCTCATGTAGAGTTTTAGGCTTCAGCTCCAAGAAGCCTCTGAGATCATGGCCTGAAATAAATATAGTTCAAAGGCCCAGAGATTCTTCAGGTGGATTGATTGTTATTATATAACTTGGTCCTATTCAATGTCCATCTGGTGAATTCAGCCTTGTTAAAATAATAGACAACTCATGTATTACTATGCATTAAGGTTTTAAATGAGGGAAGAGAACACAATTAACATGAGATCTTGTCACTTAAATGGAAACCTCTGTTCCTTCATCAGTTCTCTCCCAATTCAGCCTATAGGTTACTTGCCAATTACACCCACAAAACAATCCTACCTCTGCATAGTGGAAACACAGTCCATTGGCACAGCC
>NW_024830746.1:0-1394 GCF_019175285.1 Sceloporus undulatus
TCTTTCTGTCTATTTTTTCTTGCAAAAGGAGCCATATCTCCAGTCACTAAACAGAGTCCTATTATCTTCAGACTCTACAACCAGTTTCCAAACAGAACCCTATTTTCTTCAGGCTCTATAATCAATTTCCAAATAGAGTCCTACTTCCTTTAGACTCTATAATCAATCAGAGGCATCCCTCTCCTATCCACTCTCTGTGCCTTAACCCCCTCCAAAAAGTCCAGAAAATTCCATGCTTTTCCTGTTTGTGATGCCAACTATGTCACACACGGCTGGCAAGAAGTATTTTATCATTGCCAGCAAAAACAGGTTATTTTGGGGATCAGGGAAGTGTTGATAATTCTAAGACAGATGACAAGCAAAAGACACCGAGAGACCAAATTTGGGTTTAAATCACCATGCGATTGTGATGGCTTTTCATCACCATGCAATATCCCATTTTGACTTTTTCAAAGGAGTTTTTCTGTCTACCAAAACCTCCTTTAAAACATCCACCTTGCATTTTTGTATAAAGCCTACCAGTGGTCACGTTCTACCAATACTTGCTGAAACCACTCTGAGACTTTATTCAAAGCTTCTTCATGCCTATTCTCCTTCAAAAGGGACCTCTTTAAATACAAACTCCAATCCTTACTCTCTTCCGCAAGGACATCTGCGGGAGAAACCCTCTTGATTTCTCACTCCAAAGAACAAAAAGGGTTACCATGCATGGGATCCCTTCTTTCTCCCGTCCCCCTTTTAGTCCTTTTCCCAAACATTGGTGGCACTCAGAGCCCTCTCTGTGGGCACACATGCTGTCGCCCTAGCACAGGGTTTGCCAGAGTTTCTTCATAGAAAGCCAGAAGGACGTGACACATTGCAATAAATAAGTGGGGTTTGTGTTGCAGTTTGGGCACTCGGCTTCTAAAAGGTTCACCATCACTGGAATGTTGGCCTTATGATCTCCCCATGGTTCTCTCACTCCTATTTCTTTCTTTTTTGCTTAGAACTCTGATTACTGTGCAGTAAAACCTAGCATGGATGAGAACTATTTTTCTCCATGGGGAAGTCTTTCAGGCATTCTCCAGATACAAGATCTCCATTCATGGAACAACCATTTCAAGAAGATTACGTTGTATTTCCCACTGCCGAAATGCATATAGAACGTCTGGTTGGTGAAGGCAGCATTGAAAACACAAGTAGTAACAGAAAGATTGCAGTGGAAGTTCAAGGTGATGGAGAAGGTGAACAAATCCTTACAACTCAGTTATCATGTCAAGACGTAACTGCAGACTATATTGCAGACTTGGGCACTGGAGAACATAACAATCAAATGGACGTTCAAGATAATAATAAATAATAAATAATTTTTTAATTTATATTTTCCCACCTCTCCCTACAGATCATAATTACAA
>NW_024830747.1:0-1394 GCF_019175285.1 Sceloporus undulatus
CAAGGCAAAGTTTACCCATTACACATTAAGCATTGCCTTTTTGGCTAACTCCTGCTGTTTTCCCTGGGGAGTATATAAGGGGCAGTTTCCAGGATCTTGACTTGTGGGTATTGAAGATGGCGGCGGAAGGAGTGAGGAGATTTATGTACTGGCGGTCCGAGGAGGTGGAAATGATGCTTTCCATCCTTAGGGATACCCCAGCAGTGGTTCCTCAGCTCATGCAGTCCACTCCTAGGAAAAATATTCATATTTTCCGAAGAGTGGCTGCTGGGCTTAGGACACGGGGAGGGTATGTGCGGGACGCGCACATGGCCCGTCGCAAATTTAAATATTTGAAAGGGGCATTTTATGCCCTTATAGATAGATTTGGGCCAAATCCCCCTCCAACGGAGCTGCAAAAATTCCCAGTTCCATCTTATGAGGGAATTGTGGGAAATTGCTGGAAGACCTCATCCAAGGGAGAGATTTCCCGCAGGTAATTATTTTTTAATTACATACTTAAATTTATTATATTTAAATTCACTTATTTAATGAAGTTTTAAATTATGAAATTATTTTCTATATTTTAATGTAATTGGAAGTTCAATATATTCAATATTTTCTTCAATAAATGCTTAATAGATGCAATGTTACCTATGCATATAAGTACTTAAAAATATTTTTGGTAAAAATTGAGTACTTTGAAAAAATATTTGATATAAGAAATGTAGAAGTAATATATATACATTAAATTATATTACTTTGGATGCATACTATATTTCATAATGTTGTTTACATAAAACTGATCTCTTATCAATAGTTATATTATCATTTAATCTTTGAAGGCACTGTGCAAGTAATAGGAATAAGTCCACCTAGAAGAAGTAATTCATTTAAATTCATTCAATACTTTATTAGAATGACATTTATATGAACCACCACAACTTTCTTACCATGCAGGTAGAAATGCATCACCACCTCCTCCCAGGAGAGCTCAAGAGGCAAATCCTGAGTTAGATTTGGGTAGGTTGGTTTTTTTCAATAACAAAAAAACCTGTAGTTCATACCTATAATATATTTCAACTTACCAATAACATATTTATTTATGTCTATACGAACACAAGGTAATTTGTCAGTTTTGTCGAGTATAACTTTTTTAGATATGTTATTGTGGTTATGTGTGTGTGTGTGTGTATATGTATGCATGCATGTATGTATATATATATACATACATATGTATACTGATATTATGCTTAAAATTTGTAATTTTACTTTATGCTGATTAATAATTGAAAGTAATAGTTGTGCAAATAATATTTTATACTACCATAACGTATAGGAAAACTATGAGAACCATACATTAACTACAGGATTAACAAAATATTTCTTTTTATGTACTTCTTCCCTCACATGCA
>NW_024830748.1:0-1394 GCF_019175285.1 Sceloporus undulatus
ACAAGCTAATATAACTTTGCTGTTAAAAGAAGATAGAGATGCAACTGAGGTAAAGAGCTATAGGCTAATTTCCTTAATAAATATGGATTATGGATTATTTTCTATGATTTTGGCTGATAGACTCAAAAAAATTCTTAAAGGCTGAATTCATAAGGACAAGTCAGTGATAACATTCAAAACGTCTGAAATATAATTGAATATTTTCAAAGGCACAACAGAAAAAAAACATTTATCTTTTTAGAAAAGGCCTTCGATAACATAGGATGGGATATGTTATTTGTGACACTTGAAAAATGGAAATAGGAGCTTCTTATTTAAGATGGATAAAGGCAATGTATAAAGATCAAAGAGCCCAAATAATTGTTAACTATAACATACAGAGGAATTTAAGATTTCTAAACGTAAATGTCAAGCTTTCCCACTATCACCCCTTTTGTTCATTCTGATCCTTGAAACACTGAATAATAGGATAAGATTAGAAAATAAGATCAATGGAATAAAAATTAAAAACAACTGAGTTTAAAATGAGAGTCTTCTCAGACGACATTTGTATTCCCTGGACAACCCAGAAAAGAGCACAAGGCAATTGATGGATGTAATAGTGGGATTGGAATATGTTTCAGGACTAAAAGTAAAGAGAGACAAAACAACATTAATAACAGAAAATATGGGGAAAGGAAGAACAAATCCTGGAAGAAATTAGTCGATTTAAAGTGGGAAAGAAAGTTAAATATCTAGGAATAAATTTTAGTAATAAAAACTCAGATCTATTTCAAAATAACTATGAGACACATGGAAGGAGATCAGAAAAGACCTAGAAAAATGGGAGAAATTACACTTATCGCTATTAGGAAAAATATCACTGATCCAAATGAGTTTACTTCATGAAAGACTGTTTCTGTTTCAAGCGATACCCATCATCCAGAATGAAAAACCATTGAATCTATGGCAAAAGGAAATCTCAAAATTTAATTGGAATTAAAAATAGAGCCAGGATAACACAAAAATACTTTGTGATGACAATAGTAGAAGAGGACTTTATTCTGTTTATTGTTTAGTTTGGATTAGAGAATGGGTTTTGTTAGAGAATGAACAGTTGTTATGTCTGGAGGGTGAATATTTAAGATTTGGGTGGCATGGATACCTAATTTACCGTAAAGAAAAAGTCCATAAAGAAAGCACAAATCGTCTTCATAAAGAAAAGCTCTATTGAAGATCTGGGGAAAACAAGTGTAGAATATATCAAAAAATACCTTTATGGTGTTTGGTGCATGAGACTCTTTTCGGGAGGAAAGGTATCCAGAAAACTAAATGGTTAAGATACAAGGATGTCCTGAAAGAATCACAAGGAAAACTAGAGATCAAAACACAAGAAGAACCTAAAGAATCTGGCT
>NW_024830749.1:0-1394 GCF_019175285.1 Sceloporus undulatus
TTCTGCTGTTATATATACTTTACACAGCCATTCATCAATATTCGGGATTGTATTGGATTTCCAGTGTTTAGCAAAAACAATTCTAGCACAAGTTAATAAATGAAATAGTAGTTTGCCATGATTCCTTCTTAACTGACTATTAATCATCCCTAACAATATTGTTTCTGGTTGGAAGTTTAAAGGTAGTCCTAGTTCTTTTGTTATTATATTATATATTTCGATCTAAAAATTTTTGGTTACTTTGCATTCCCACCATATGTGAAAATATGTCCCTGGATTGTGGGCACATTTCCAACAGTTAGGTTGGGACTTTTTATACATCAAAGATAGTTTCTGAGGTGAGAGATGCCATCTGTAGATCATTTTATATGAATTCTCAGTGGAGAGATCTTAATACCGGTGTTATATGATCTGATCTAGAAGTTCCAGCGACCAATCTGGCTGCAGCATTTTGAACTAACTGAAGCTTCTGAACCTGGTACAAAGGTAGCCCCATGTAGAGCGCATTACAGAAATCTAATCGAGAGGTTACCTGTGCATGTACTACTGTTTCAAGGTCCTTTCGGTCGAGGCAGGGTCGCAGTTGGCGTATCAGCCGAAGCTGGTACCAAGCACTCTTGGCCATCGCATCTACTTGAGATGATAACTGTAGAGATGAGTCCAAGAGTACTCCCAAACTGCGAACTTTGTCCTTTGGGGAAGCGTGACCCCATCCAGGACTAGATGACAAATTTCCCTGTCTGGACTTGGGGTACCTATCATGAATACCCCTGTTTTCTCCAGATTCAGCTTGAGTTTGTTTTCCCTCATCCAGCCCATTACTGACTAGCCAGGAAAGCACAATATTTGGAGGGCTACAATTTGCACCCCACTCCTCTTTTAAAATATCAATAACAACAGTAGCAGCATCTCAGAATTTCTGAAACTGCACACAATAGTGCTTTCATGTTTCTAAAGATTTGTTTGGATCCTGACCACAGTTATTTACAATTGGCATTGTTCCACATGGCCCTTCAGCATCTCTCCTTAGTTCTCCATCCATTTTAATGGTTGGAAAGGCTGAGAAAAATGTGTCAGCATAAAACGTCTCATGATTAAAATGCATGCCTCCACTTAAAAAGCTACTTTGATTATTTACATCTTTGCAAGGGCAAATGGGGAACTGCAGAGAAATTGTTTGCTTTGACAAGCTTCCTGACAGTAAGAGCTGTTTGAAACTGGAATACACTGTCTCAGAGTGTGATGGAGTCTCCTTCTTGCAGATTTTTAAACAGAGGCTGAATGGCCATCTGCCAGGAGTGCTTTGACTCTGTGTTCCTGCATGGCAGGGGGTTGGACAGGGTGGCCCTTGTGGTCTCTTCCAGCTCTGTGATTCTACTTCTCCATGTTTATTG
>NW_024830750.1:0-1394 GCF_019175285.1 Sceloporus undulatus
TTTAACTGATCTGGAACTGCATTCAGTTAATGCCGATATTTATTTTTAAAAAAGATATAATAATAATAATAATAATAATAATAATAATAATAATAATAATATGTATTTGTGTTTCCCCGCCTCTCCCAGTGGATCCCAGTATAAGAGGAGAGAGCCCTCTTCACCAGCTCCATATTTGTAAATGGCAAAAGAAAATTAAATATACTGAATTGTCAGAATGCTGTCCATATTCTCTGCTGATGTCAGCGCAACCCACTGTGTACATTTTCCCTCATTACTCAAATCTGGTGTGGTGTGGTGTGGTGTGTGTGTGTGCTTTTATTCATTAGGATACCCTTCAATAGTTTAGAAATAAAAACTACGTTTGCACTTTTGGCCAGAGATATATGGGAAAAAACCAGTTTGTTTGACAATGGATTGTGCCATACTTGGTATTAGGCTCCAGTACCTAGTGCGTCAAATGCAGACTTATGGTGAGAAGAAACTGGGTGGGGATACTTTAGTGGTGGGGAAATACTTTGGAGATGGTGGTGTGGGAATACTGTGGGAAGAAATGGCAATATTTCCAGGAGAAGGTGTGGTGGGTCTTATAGGGAGAAATGTGGGTGCTCAGAATTATTGTGCTGCTTTCCAAGTGAGATCTGACCAAACCAAAATAGAGTGGGACTTCTTCACTCGATCTGAATGCTATAGACCTGTTAATGTAATCAAGATTTGTGTTAGCATTTTTGTCTGCTGTATCACACTGTTGATCCATGTTTAGTTTGTGGTCTCACAGCAGTTTTGAAAGTGAGGAGTAGGATTGTTCTTGCTCACCATTCCTGAAACGAGAAGTTTTGGATTCAATGGGCATACAAGAGTTTCCAGCTTTGGGAGTGGAAAGTATAAAGGATCTTACTCCCCACTTCAAAAGCAGGAGACTCTTGTATGTCCATTGACATGGAAGCCTTCTAGTTTCAGGAGGAGGCTGCTGTGTGCAAATTGAGATTGCTATGCACACACTCACACTACAGCATCCAGCTTTGGTCAGGAACAGGAAAAATCGCCAAGGGGTGGTGATGACCAACTTCCAAATGTGGAAGACTGACTGTACTTAAACAGTTAAAACTGACATTATTGGTCTCTGGAATTCTGTGGAAAATAGGGTGAGGAATAAAATAATAATAATAATAATAATAATAATAATAATAATAATAATAATATAAATAGCACCAAGGCAGATTTATTTTATTTAAAATATTTATTCCTTGCATTCAGAAGTTAGAGGACTCTCTTTCTTTTCCCTCTTTGATGTTTACCCGCGTGGTGAGAGACCACTATCAGCTACTACTCAAAACAAAGCAAACTCCTCACCTCCTGAGTGGCACCCAACCCCACAAATATTCAGCAATGGC
>NW_024830751.1:0-1394 GCF_019175285.1 Sceloporus undulatus
TAGCAGAAAACCATCTTGCTCTATCTTCAATATGACACCCTTTCAAATGTTTAAGCATGGGTATCATATCTCCTCTTAATCTTCTCTTCTCCAAGCTAAACATACCAAGCTCCCTAAGCCACCCTTCATGGGCCATGGTTTTCAGACCTTTTACCATATTGGTCATTCTTCTCTGGACACGTTGCAGCTTGTCAACATCCTTCTTGAACTAGACACAGTATTCCAGGTGAGGTCTGACCAAAGCAGAATAGAGTGATATTGTTATTTCCCTGAATCTAGACACTACTACTATTGATGCGGCCTAGAATCACATTGACTTTTTAAGCTGCATCACATTGTTCACGCATGTTCAGTTTGTGGTTGTCCTGAACATGAGTCAGCAAGTGCCAAGAAAGCTGGTGTTGGTGTTTAATTGCTGCCAGATAGTCAGTCCAGTCCAGTCTAAGTCAGTCACGGATCATCTGAAGAAGATGAAAGATGAAGCATGAGGGTGGTCTAGTTGTCAGCCAGTCCAGAATTTGTTACAGCAGGTCAGAAGTCCAAACACACATGCCAGCAAGGAATAAATGGAGAAGTCCAAAAAGTAGTCAGTTCAAAGTCATGAAAACAAGAATTCAAGAGAGTTCAGCCAGTCAGCCAGTAAGACAGCTGTCAGCACTGATGCTGGGAAAGAACTGCTGGGATGTTTATGGGCAGCTCCTCCAAGGCCACAAGGGTCTACCATATATATTCGACTATAGATCGACTTCATGTATAAGTCTAGGGCAGGTTTGGTTGCCAAAATTATGCATTTTGATATGACCAGTGGATACGTTGAGGGTAAAACATTGAGGCACATAACAAAGGAACTAAAGGAAGAAGACAAGGAAAACAATGCCAAAGAATTTACAAAATTCCAGCAGGCATAACTGTTTGTCCTCTCCTTAAAGGCTGGATGGATAAGAGAATGGGGAGGAGTGTCAGTGCTTTCAAGACAAATAATGCTCTTACCTTTCAATAGGGGATGAGTCCATTTTAAAATAAGAATGATTGTAATGTACAGTTCTCATATTGACCTGTGGATAAGTCGACTCAGGTGGGATACAGACGGGCAAAAAGGGGTGTGTTCATGACATCATGAAGGTATAGCCTTCAGACGGCCCTTACCTGAATGCCGCCATGAACACGCCGCCCGCACACCCCAAGCGGGAAGAAGCGGCATTAAAAAGGTGCTGCTTTTCCCTGCTTCTTTTCTATATAGTGTGCAGCTGCGCATCTCCGTCTATAAGCTGCTGCACTGGTACGCCAGAATTGCTACGCCGCTAATTTAAGTTGCCCATTTAAAAGCTCTGTGTCTGCTGCGTTGCATAATGAGTCGGGGTCCTGGAACATGCGCAGTTTGCAGTCAGGCTTTA
>NW_024830752.1:0-727 GCF_019175285.1 Sceloporus undulatus
TCTTTATTTTTTATTGTTGTAACCCACCCGGATTCCTTGTGATTGGGCAGGCTATAAATAAATCATTATTATTATTATTATTATTATTATTATTATTGGTGCAAGTAACTCAGACAAAAGGAATTAGCACACCTATTCTTAGAGCCTTTTTCTGACTATTTCCTTCCAGTCCCATTCCTTAGCCATAACCCCTTCACCCTCTACAGACATAAAGGGATCATGCAGCTAAATCCACTCATTTTCTCAAGGCAGGCTCTCTTACAATCTCTTCTTTTCTACCTCCTATGAGTAGGGATCCATACCTGCAAAAACGCTAAATTCAGGGCACCCGCTCCAACTTTATTAATTTTATATCAAATAGGGAAGGGTTAACAGGTGGCTAAATCTTGGGGTAAGACATTCCTCTCTTAATTCTGAGAGTCAGTCTTGTCTGTCACTGTCTTGATGTATTTTTCACTTAAACTTGTACGCCACTTTGATCAAAAATTGGAAAAGCAGGATATAAATAAACTTCTTCTTCTTCTTCTTCTTCTTATTATTATTATTATTATTATTATTATTATTATTTCCAGAAGAACAAGTCAGTCTTGAGAGAGTCCATACATGTGAGAGGCCACATAAATGCCAGCACTGTGGGAAATGTTTTCCTTCAAAGTCAAAACTAGTGAGACATCAGAGAATCCACACAGGAGAGAAGCCATACAATGCTGGCATTTGTATGGCTTCT
>NW_024830752.1:827-1394 GCF_019175285.1 Sceloporus undulatus
TCTTTATTTTTTATTGTTGTAACCCACCCGGATTCCTTGTGATTGGGCAGGCTATAAATAAATCATTATTATTATTATTATTATTATTATTATTATTGGTGCAAGTAACTCAGACAAAAGGAATTAGCACACCTATTCTTAGAGCCTTTTTCTGACTATTTCCTTCCAGTCCCATTCCTTAGCCATAACCCCTTCACCCTCTACAGACATAAAGGGATCATGCAGCTAAATCCACTCATTTTCTCAAGGCAGGCTCTCTTACAATCTCTTCTTTTCTACCTCCTATGAGTAGGGATCCATACCTGCAAAAACGCTAAATTCAGGGCACCCGCTCCAACTTTATTAATTTTATATCAAATAGGGAAGGGTTAACAGGTGGCTAAATCTTGGGGTAAGACATTCCTCTCTTAATTCTGAGAGTCAGTCTTGTCTGTCACTGTCTTGATGTATTTTTCACTTAAACTTGTACGCCACTTTGATCAAAAATTGGAAAAGCAGGATATAAATAAACTTCTTCTTCTTCTTCTTCTTCTTATTATTATTATTATTATTATTATTATTATTATT
>NW_024830753.1:0-1394 GCF_019175285.1 Sceloporus undulatus
TATACATATATACATATAATTCTTTCCATTGTACACAGATACACACACACAATTCTTTCCAGTACACTGCTATGCATGCGTGATTGTGGGTGATTTCCATTAAACTGCCTTGTGTATGTGCTTCTATATCCTAAATACCATTTATATGGCTTTTCTATGGGGACAAAGGTGTTTTAGTTATACTTTTTGACTTTTGCATTTTTATGTCATTTTTATACTGTTTTTAGTGAGGTGGTTTTAATGGTTTTTAAACACTTTGGTTGCCAAGTTTCTATCTGTGAGCTGCCTTGGGCCCTTTTCTGGGAGAAAGGTGACATCCATATACACATGTGTGTGTGCGTGTGTATACACACACACACAAACACACATACCTACATATAAACACCCCCCCACACACACCTATATATATATGCACACACACTCACATATATATATGCATATACATATACACATGCACACATACATGCACACAAACATATATGTGTGTGTGTGTGTGTACTCTCACATCCACCCACACACATATACATCCACACACACATAAATACACATACACACTGTATGCATATACACATATACAGTACACAAACATATATACACACACACACATATACACACCCACAGACATATATGCGCAGACACACATATATGCACACACATACATACATACACATGTACACTCACAAACACATACATACGCATACACATATAAACATACACAGGTATATACACACGAACATATATACATGCACATCTACACATACACACATATATACAGTATATACACATTCACATACATATACATCCACATCCACATCTACACACACATAAATACACAAACATACTCACACACACATGTATGCATACACATATACACACAAACATATACATACAGATACACACCCACACATATATATACACACTCACAAACATATATATATATATATATACACACACACACACACACACACATATGCATACACATATAAACATACACAGGTATATACACACAAACATATACACACGCACATCTACACACACACACACACACACACATATATATACACACACACTCACATACCTATACATACACATACACACACACACACACACATATTCACATATGTATACATACACACACACATACATATGTATACAAACACACACACACACAATTTATTTCTACTGAACTGCCCTCCTCAATTTATCCCCAGTTCCTGCCTCCTTTTGCAGACAATTGACTTGGAAAACTGCAAGACCTCCCCAGCAGATGATGATGATGATGATGATGATGATGATGCCCTTTCTCAGAGTGAGAGGTTTGAAGTTTATAAATATGAAATACTGTACATAGCTATGTTCATGTTATCAATTTGTATGACGAAACAGGGACAAAG
>NW_024830754.1:0-1394 GCF_019175285.1 Sceloporus undulatus
ATTATTATTATTATTAGGAGGAACTTCCTGACAGTAAGGGCTGTTAGACAGAGGAACAAACTGCCTCGGAGTGTGGTGGAGTCTCCTTCTTTGGAGGTCTTTAAACAGAGGCTGGATAGCCATCTGTCGGGGATGCTTTGATTAGGAGTGCCTGCATGGCAGAATGGGGTTGGACTGGATGGCCCTTGTAGCCTCCTCCAACTCTGTGATTCTATGAGAGGCTAAGTCAGTCTACTCCCCAACAGATGGCCATCCAGCCTCTGTTTAGAAACCTCGAAAGAAGGAGACTCCACCACCTTCTGAGGGAGCGTGTTCAGTGATCCAACAGCTCTTAATCTCAGGAAGTTCCTTCTAAGGTTGAGCTGGAATCTCTTTTCCTGGAGATTGAATCCGTTGCTCCAAATCATAGAATCATAGAGCTGGAAGACATCTCGAGGGTCATCCAGTCCAACCCTCCGCCATGAAGGAATACACAATCAAAGCACACCCAACAGATGGCCATCCAGTTTCTGTTTAAAAACTTCCAGAGAAGGAGACTCCACCATTGAACAGCTCTTACTGTCAAGAAGTACTTCCTAATGTTGAAGTTGAATCTCTTTTTTTGTAGGGAAAGGGCACTCCTGGATTTTTGTGTATTCTCTGGTGCTTTCCTATTAAAAGCAACCATCTGCCTTGACTCTATTTCCATCTGAGCAAGAGGTTGCAGGCTGTTGCAGTTGCTTTCTGTGACAATATAATCACTTTTTGACATTTTGAGAAGACTGGCATTTTTATTTCTTTCACATTGTGGTGGAGTATAAGTATTGTTCCTGAGTGGCAAAATAGTTTTGTGTGGGCAGTGATATGACCTGTTATTTGGAAGCTGAAAACAATAAATCAAGACTTGCATGTGATGGGTCTCCTAGAATTCACCAGGTGGCATTTCAGTATCTAGCCTGCAGAAGGCAGTAGTAATTGGATGGTTCAAGATCAGTGCTCCCTGTTAACTCAACAAAATGATGGGGAGTATAGGTTTTTGTCACTTTTTTGCAACTGACTTACTAAGAAAAAAATGGCAGTCTCTCAGAAATTTACATTTTTGGATGATGTATTGTTTAAGAGCATTGATTAAAAATACTAGTAATTTTCAGCCAGTTTTCTAAGAGCGTGGAGAGATTGGATAGTATGTTTTGCCTTTCAAGACCCACCTTTAATAGCCTGTGAAATATCCTATGATCTTGGAATCATAGAGGTAGATGAAACTGCAGGGGCCAACTAATCTTACTTCCTGCTATGTAGAAATACACAGGTAAAGCATTCCTGGTGGGAGTCATCCAATCTCTTTAAAGACCTCCAAAAAAGGAGAGTCCACCACCCTCCATGGCAGTCTATTTCACTCTTGAACAGCTGTTACT
>NW_024830755.1:0-1394 GCF_019175285.1 Sceloporus undulatus
CCAGGCAGCATTTTTTCCAAAAGAAAGAGACCACCACCAGACCCTACCGAAACAACAACTTCACATTGCATCCAGGATTTTAAAGACTTTATTCTTTGAACCCTCTCAAAGGTTCACACTTCTCCTCCCCAACTCCCTGTCTCATTGGACAGTTGCCATCTCATCAGCTGTGCATTCATCCCTCATTAAAATGTGCCTCCTCCCACATTTAACACTTTGTTATCTAGGAAGAAGGCTCTGTTAAATGGAGGGACTATTGGAAGTTGGAACCAAACTGGCTGGGATTCCATCCTTTGGCCTAGGAAAGAAAGGCCTGTTACAGACTGCCAAAATAAAGCTGCTTCAGGTCTCTTTGGAGGTATGCTGTTTAAATGATGCATGCATCCTAAGAATCCGGAAGCTGCACCAAAGCTGCACTCCAGTGCTTAGGAATGGAGTGTGGCTTTGGTGTGACCTCCGGACTCTTAGGACCCATGCACCATTTAAATAGCATACCTCCAAAGAGACCCGAAGCAGCTTTATTTTGGCAGTCTATAACAGGCCAATGTGTGAGTAAGTGTGATGCTCAAGTACAAATCCAGCTTCTCAATCCAGAGCCTTGCCACAAACCAAGATGCCAACTCTACCCACACATTTATACAGGAAATGTCATCACAAGACCCACATTATTGGGGGGGGGGCCTTCACGTGCTCATCCTCCAATGTGATCTATGCTATACTGTGTCAGCAATGCCCTTCAGCCCTCTACATTGGACAAACAGGCCAGTCCCTGCGCCAGAGGATAAATTGACATAAATCAGATATTAGGAATGGGAATACACAAAAACTGGTGGCAGAACATTTCAGTCTCCCTGGACATTCCATCTCAGCCCTCAGAACAGCGGTCATTGAACAAAAGAACTACAAAGGTAGATTGGAAAGAGAAACAGCAGAACTGGAATTCATCCACAAACTAGTCTCTCAGCAATGGATTGCATAACGACAATGGTTTCCTGACACACCTCATGTTCTTCAACACTATCTGACCTCATCCTCATGGGGGTGCCCTATATTCATCTTTTCCCCTCACCAAGGCTAGTCCCATTACAAAACTGAATCTGCCACTTCATCTCCGTGCTCAAAGATCAGTTTCCTATGTCTTTGTGCACTAAGGACCATCATTAAAACTGGACCTGAACTTCATTTCCATACACAAAGGATTTGTCATTTGTATGGACATCCTCACATACCTATGGCCTATATATGTCAGTACCTGGCTTCCACTCCACCAAATGCACCTGAGGAAGTAGACTGAAGTCTATGAAAGCTCATGCTGCCAATTTCTTTCTTTCAATTAGTCTCAAAGGTGCTACAAGATATCTCTATGTATTGATTCTACAGACTAACGTGACTAT
>NW_024830756.1:0-726 GCF_019175285.1 Sceloporus undulatus
AATGTGATCCTGCTGGTGCTTTTGGATCTCTCAGTGACTTCTGATACAATTGACCATGGCATCCAGAAAAGTCTGAGGAAATTGAGGATAGGGGGCAATGCATTGTGGTGGTTCTAGTCCTATCTCTCAAGCAGATTCCAAATGTAGATGCTTGGGGACAGTTGTTCCTCTAAAAGGGAGTTTAAATCTGGCGGCATCCTGTCACCAATGCTGTTTAACATCTGCATGAAACCACTGGGAGAGATCATCTGGAGACATGGAGTGGCGTATTATCAGTACACTGATCAGATACTCAACTATACCTCTTCATACGCCAGGCCTCAGTGTCAACTAAGGAAGGATTCTCCCCTCTGAATGAATGTCTTGGGGCAGTAATGTGCTGGATGGGGAAAAACAGATTAAAACTGAGTCCAGGTAAAACAGAAGTGCTTGCCGTTGGAAGTCCTAATATCTGGATATGGAGGTTTGTCAACCGGTCCTGGATGGGATCATACTTCCCCTAAAGGATTGTGTTCGCAATTTGGGGGTGCTCCTGGATATGTCCATCCAGATGTCAGGTCAGATAGGTGCAATGGCCAGGAGTCCCTGTTATCAGCTTCGGTGGATACGCCAGCTGTGTCCCTTCCTGGGACCTGAAGGCGCTGGTAACCTCACGTCTTGTCTTTTGCAATGCGGTCTGCAAAGGACTGCCCTTACACCAAGTCCGGAAACTTCATCTAATTCAAA
>NW_024830756.1:826-1394 GCF_019175285.1 Sceloporus undulatus
GTTGGAAGTCCTAATCTGGGTATGGAGGTTTGTCAACCGGTCCTGGATGGGATCACACTTCCCCTAAAGGATTGTGTTCGCAGTTTGGGGGTGCTCCTGGATATGTCCATCCGGATGTCAGGTCAGATAGGTGCAATGGCCAGGAGTCCCTGTTATCAGCTTCGGTGGATACGCCAGCTGTGTCCCTTCCTGGGACCTGAAGGCGCTGGTAACCTCACGTCTTGTCTTTTGCAATGCGGTCTGCAAAGGACTGCCCTTGCACCAAGTCCGGAAACTTCATCTAATTCAAAATATGGCAGACAGAGTGGTCACTGGAATATCTAGAGGTGACCATATTAAAACTATTCTGAAGTCTCTTCACTGGCTGCCTGTTTATTTGCGGGCAAAGTACAAGATCTTAGTAAAGGCAAAGTACAAGGTCTAACCTGTAAAGCCCTTCATGGCTTGGGTCCAGCTTACTTATGGGATCGCCTTCTCCCATATGATCCGCTCCACACATTGAGGTCCTCTGGTAAAAGCTTACTATTAAAAACTAGCAAAGACAGCATGAAAGAGGGCTCTAATAGTT
>NW_024830757.1:0-1394 GCF_019175285.1 Sceloporus undulatus
TTTAAAAAAACAGAGGAGTAATTAGTTTCTTTTCTAATATGCTTTAATTATGTCTTTACGATTTTAAATGTTTTTCCCCATCATACATCATCTCAGGGGTCCCAGTGGACTCAGTGGAAAAAACAAACAAACAAATGCCATATATATATATATATATATATATATATATGAAATTGCATACTAGGCCACCAAGATCTTGAATGTCTCCTTTGAAGTCTGGAATAAAAACAGGAGCAGAGTCACCAAATCCTTGATAAGGTAGCCACCAGTTTTCCTAATCCTCTGTTATAATATCTAGTCATAATTGCCTCACTTTCACTGATTAGATTTAAAAGATTTAAAAAAAAAACCTAGGCAAAAGAAAGTCAGTTCAACAAAAACATTACCCATACATTAGGGATGGAAAGAATTTTCATACACCATTGTATTTTGGACAATAACTGTTGCATTTTGCACAAAAATGTTTCATTTTGTGAAAAAGCCTAATACTGAAGCCTTCCATAAAAAATCCCAAATATGTAAAATTTATTTAAAAAAAATGAGCAAAATCATATTATAGATAGGCCTTCGATCTGATCTGTCATGATTCTTCTTATGTTCTTAAGAAAACAGATAATATATTTGGTTCTTTAAAAAGGTTGTCACTTTATTTCACAAAAAATGCATGCATTTTACAGATCCTAATACAACAGGAAGAAAGCCAGTTTTTTGGTCCATTCTCTCCTATGACTTGCTTGTGTAGGGTTGCCATAATTCTCTACTATAAACCAGGACAAAATGTAGGACAAAATGTAGACCAAAATATAGGACAATTGTAGGATAAAATTTAGCCCAAAATGTAGGACATTTAAGGTCCTCAATTTTTCTTAGGTCCTACATTTGTCCTGATTTGCTTTGGGGTTTCCAGACACAAAATGCAGCAACAAACAGCAGCAACAATGAAAGAGGAGATATAACTGCTTTGCCTTCTGTTGCTTCACAGATTCAAAGACACATTCGACCCTCTGCATGTACAGATTCTGCATTCACGGATTCAAGTAGTGATGGCTTGAAAATATTAAAAAAGTAAAAGATAAGTAAATCTCAGAACCTAATCTTGCCATTTTATAAAAGGGACACCATTTTACTACAGCATTGTACATAATGGGACATGACTATCCACAGATCTTGGTATCCACAGGGATCCTGCAGCCAAATCCCAGCAGATACCAAGGTCCCACAGTGCGTGCATTATTTTAAGGTTGCAATCTTGCAATGTTGCTTTGAAAATACATGTGTCTAAAGTTGATGTTGGCATGGTGTTCAGATAAATGGTGAACCTCGGACTATAGATGATTTAAGATGTTTCTTTGTATTCAACAACTCACATCTGGAAAGAGATCAAACTCTCCCTT
>NW_024830758.1:0-1394 GCF_019175285.1 Sceloporus undulatus
CTCCGTGGGAGGCCCTCCATCAGGGATGGAAAGAGCTTGGTCTTTGCCTAAACCGATACAGCCGGCTGTTCTGGGATGTGTGGACTTTGCACGTTTGTTGCTTAAGCCATGACTTGACGTTTTAAATTTAGAACTGCCTCTAATTACAATAAAAATAACGTTTTTAAGTAAAAAGGCTATTGCATCCATTTCTCCCATTTGATCCCAGGCTGAATGTTCTGCGGGAGGCAGAAGAAGCCAGAAAACTGGAAGAAGCCGCAGCAGAAAAGGCAGCTTTGGAGCTGGAAGAAAGTTTGTGCAGAGAGATGGAGGAAGTCTCTGTGCAACTTCCGACTCCACCGAAAGAAGAAGCCCCTGTTTTGCCCCAAGTGCCACCAAGCATCAAGACTACTACAGGAGGAAAGAAGAAGAAAAAGGGACAGTAGAGTGCTATGACACCAAGCAGGTCCTGTATCTGTTGCTCAGAACCTCAGAATTGCAGGTGGCTTTGAGGTATATATACTATTAGTAAAAGTATTTCTATTATGTTGATGTCTAATTAGAAACGTAGGTCTGAACACTTTGGAACACATCAGTAACTTTACTATGGCTGTGCCAATGGACTGTGTTTCCACTATGCAGAGGTAGGATTGTTTTGTGGATGTAATTGGCAAGTAACCTATAGGCTGAATTGGGAGAGAACTGATGAAGGAACAGAGGTTTCCTTTTAAGTGGCAAGATCTCATGTTAATTGTGTTCTCTTCCCTCATTTAAAACCTTAATACATAGTAATACATGAGTTGTCTATTATTTTAACAAGGCTGAATTCACCAGATGGACATTGAATAGGGCCAATTTATATAATAACAATCAAACCACCTGAAGAATCTCTGGGCCTTTGAACTATACTTATTTCAGAGGCTTCTTGGAGCTGAAGCCTAAAACTCTGGAAGAAAGAAAGATTCTCTGTGTTTTAAAAGCCGTCTACATGAGGCCATTTGTTATTCCATACAATTTGATTCTGTTAAAATCTGTATTCTTGGAAAAGGTAACTCTCTAGTCTTAATGGTTGCAAATAAAATATGTATTGTGCTAGGAAAAACCGTGGCATCCCGCCTTGTCTAGAGATATTCCCCTTTTGGGTCAGTGGTGCTACTTTGGCTTTGTAACTGATGGCACTGAGAATAGTGAACTCAGTCTTTTATGTGCTTGGAGCTTAGTAATGTTCTAGGGTCACAGTTGTAAGGGGCCAAAATAGGCAAGCCCTTCCCTGAAAGTGAAATCCCATAGGTCTGTATCAGGGGACATCAACCATGTGAGCAGAGTTGCAGGTTGGGAAGAGGCTGGAGTAGTTTACACTGGCTTTGATGGATGCAATCTAATATTGAGCCAGTTTCCTTTTTGTCATTCATCCT
>NW_024830759.1:0-1394 GCF_019175285.1 Sceloporus undulatus
CCCCATATAATCCGCCTCGCACACTCAGAACTTCCGGGACTAAACTGTTGGAGATCCCTAGGTCCAATCATGTGCGGACCTCACAGAGGGCTTTTACTACTGCTGCCCCTCCCCTCTGGAATAAGCTCCCTGCAGAGCTTCGCTCCACCACCTCATTAGCTGTTTTTAAAAAACAGTTGAAAACATACCTATTCCGGCTGGCCTTCCCACCTTAATTTGTTTATTTATTTTCGTGCCCCCTTTCCCCTCTTTTCTCTTTGACCCTGGATTGATGTTTAATTTTTTTTTAATTTTTTTTTTTTGCCCCTGCCATGTGCTTTTTTATTTTACTGTTTTCCTGTTCCTGTTTTGTAGTAATGTTTTTAACTGATTATTGGATTTTAACCTTGTCTTGTAATGTTTTTTAAAAATTTTGTACGCCGCCCTGATCATATCCATGGAAGGGCGGGATATAAATAAAATTTATTATTATTATTTTATTATTTAGTCTTTTCTGTCAGACAACTCATGCCATAATAAACTAAAATTCCCAGGATTCCCGAGCACTGAACTAGGGCAGTTAAAGTGGTTTATTTCTGCAAACTGGATTATTTCTGCAATATATTTATGACCACTGTTACTATTTGAGTGTCCACAAGCCTCTGTGGGTTTGAAGGGAAGATTCATCATCATCATCATCATCATCATCATCATCATCATCATCATCATCATTTCTGCAGTGTTTTTGAACCAGATCTGAGAGAGCCCTGCAGCCTGGATCTGCCCAAATCCCAAATATTGCCCTCTCAGCAAAGCCTGGAGATATTAACCTTTAAGGACCAGAGCTCCTCAAAGGCTGACTTTCCCAATCTCTCCTGAGAGACCCTCCTGGACCTAGAGCAGCCCCAAAGAAAGGGGTCCCATTGAATGGGGGGCCCATGTCTTTCTGAGTCTGTGGGTCCAGAGGAAGAGGACTGTTTTCCAGGTCCCTCTTCCTAACCCACATATATAAAATGGGTGACCTTGGGTAAGTCACACTCTCTCAGCCTCAGAGGAAGACCAATGGCCGGCTAGAAGGCATACAACACACAAACACAAACACACATCTAAATGATGAATATGGCATTCATTCAGGGCCATGAAACCCACTGTGGAGGAACCTTGGGCAGTAGACACTCTCTCAGTGTCAGAGGAAGACAAAGGGAAAAGTGGAAGGCAAACCTCTGAAGGCAAGGAAACCCTGGGAATAGGGTCACTAGACACGAGTTCAAGGCACGCAGCACACCCCCAGCCCCCAAGGCACACTCTCTCAGCCTCAAAGGATGGCAATGGCAAACCCCCTTCGACAAAACCTACAAAGATACTCCGGTGACAGTGTTGCCTTAGGATCCCCAGAAAGGAATTGAAGGCACACA
>NW_024830760.1:0-1394 GCF_019175285.1 Sceloporus undulatus
ATGCCCTTTCAACCTCCATAGCAGGACCATGCAAAAGCTTTATGTCTTCTTGTTTGCACGCAGGTTACTCATACATGGCAATTCCAGTAGATACCCCTGAAAGGAAAGGCCACAATTATGACACAAGCAGGTGGCAACAGTAGGAGGTCCCTTGACATTACAATAACATATTCATAGCCTTACCTGGTGGGGAAACTCATGGTCTACAACCATTCAACCTCCATAGCAGGACCATGCAAAAGCTTTATGTCTTCTTTTTTACATTTAGGTTACTCGTAGATGGCAATTCCAGTGGATAGCCTTGAAAGGAAAGGCCACAGTTGTGTGACAAGCTAGTGACAATATTAAAAGGAGCGCTTTGTATTTTGGTATCATATACATAGCCTGACCTGGTGTGGTAAGTCACGGTGCACACCCATTCCATTGGCAACCTCCATAGCAGGACCATGCAAAAGCTACATGTCTTCTTTTCCGTTACTCATACATGGCAATTCCAGTGTATAGCCCTGAATAGAAAGGCAACAGTTGTGACCCAGGCAGGTGGCAACAGTAGGAGGATCACTTTACATTACAGTAAGATGCTCACAGCCTTACCTTGTGGGGAAACTCCCGGTTTACGCCCATTCCATTGGCAACCTCCATAGCAGGACCATGCAAAAGCTTTATGTCTTCATTTTCGCACTCATGTTACTCATAGATGGCAATGCCAGTGCATAGCTCTGAAAGGAAAGGCAATAGTTGTGACACAAGCAAGTGGCAATAGTTGGAGGATCCCTTCACATTACAGAAATATACTAAAAAACCTTACCTGGTGGTTTAACTCATGCTGTATTCCCAATAGATAGGAATCCAACGAAGCCCCACCATGCAAAAGTATTAGACTTCTTTTCCACACTCAGGTTACTCATAGATGGCAATTCTAATGCATAGCCCTGAAAGGAAAGACAAAAGTTGGGACAGAAGCTAGTGGTAAAATTAAAACAATCCTCTTATATTATGGAATCACATACATAGCCTTACCTGGTGGGGTAACTCACGGTTTCCCCCCATTCCATTGGCAACCTCCACAGCAGGACCATGCAAAAGCTTCATGTCTTCTTTTTCGTACTCAGCTAACTCATAGATGGCAATTCCAGTGGATGGCCTTGAAAGGAAAGGCCACAGTTGTGAGACAAGCCAGTAGCAATAATAAATTGATCCCTTTATATTGTGGGATTATATACATAGTCTTACCTGGAGGAGTAACTCACGATGTTACGCCACTCCATTGCCATCCGCCCAAGTAAGACCATGGAAAAGCCTTACGACTTCTTTTTCAATCAGGTTACTCATAGACGGGAATCCACACCCCGTTCTTCTGCCATGCAGGGATACCTAGGGTCCTTGAGATGGAA
>NW_024830761.1:0-1394 GCF_019175285.1 Sceloporus undulatus
TAGTTATGTATTCTGGAGCCTTCCATAAAAATGTAAGGGGGCGTGGCCAAAACAAAACCTTGAAAACACTCACAGAAATGTAACCAAAATAAATGTATAAATAAAATAAATATAAATAAAATATGTATTTTTGTCATTGTTAAAAAAAGGTTCTTCTAACGGTTCTTTAATAATAAGATAAAAACAATGTCTTGTTTCTTGGTCCTGCTTTTATTAAAATGGAGGACCTTGTGAAAGTTGGGAATGGAGTTTGTGTCCTAGAAAAGGAGGACCTGTTCCAAAATACATGTTAAAAACACTCACAGAAATAAATAAATTCATACTTCTTAAAAGTGGAGGACATTTTGGAATTTCCTCCTGGACAGAAGATTGATATGTAGGACATGCCCTAGAAAAGGAGGACGTCTGTGGATCAAAAATAAAAAGCTAAAAACACCCACACAAATATAAATTCTTACTTCTTAGTCATGCTAAAAATGGAGGGCATTTTGGAATGTCGTTCTGGACAGAAGGTTGAAAATGGAGGGCATGTCCTAGAAAAGGAGGACATCTGGTCACCCTGTTCCAAAATAAAAACTAAATCACCCACAGGGATATAAATTCATACTTCTTAGTCATGCTAAAAATGGCAGACATTTTGGAATTTCTCCTGGACAAAAGGTTGAATTTGCCCTGGAAAAGGAGGACATCAGGTCACCCTGTATCACAGCCAACAAGATTACCTGCCCCTTATAAACTAGCATGGCTCTGTGTGTTTTATGCACAGAATACTCAGAGGTTACATCGCCTGCTTTGGCTGGTATCAGCGTGTACACTGTGTTTTTAATTTATTTTTGTTTTGGCAGCAGCGTAATAGCGCCTGACAGTATGTTGTCCTGAGCTTCCTAGACAGTCACTGCTGCGAATAGTGTAATGTGAGGTGGTTGTTGTCGTCGTCAAGTTGTTTATGATTTATGGTGACCCTGTCATGAGGTTTTCTTGGCATGATTCGTTCAAAGGAGGTTTGCCATTGCCTTCCCCTGAGGCTGAGAGAGTGTGACTTGCCCAAGGTCACCCAGTTGGTTTCGTGGCTGAGCTGGGAATCGAACCCTGGTCTTCATAGCCATAGTTCGGCACCCAAAGCACCACAGGATGTGTAGCTGCACAATTCTACACTGCAGAATTAATGCCGTTTTGACACCGCTTTAACTGACATGGCCTCATGCTATGGTATTCTGTGATTTGTAGTTCTGTTAGATATTTAGCCTGTCTCTGGTGCTACAACAAACTACAAATCCCAGGAATCCACATGATGGAGCCATGACAGTTAAAACAGTGTCAAGCTGCATTAATTCTGCAATGTGGCAGCAGCCTACAGATTGGTGTTGTCACTACAAATGACATTTGCCACCCCC
>NW_024830762.1:0-1394 GCF_019175285.1 Sceloporus undulatus
GGGATTTTGCAAAGAGAATACCAAGGGATATATGCATAATAATAACAGTGTTTGTTAGCATGTGGAAGCTACCTGAAGGCCTCAGAACAGGGGAAAATGCATGCACACTGTGTCCCAAAACACTAGGCACAGGTAGTAGGTGTAACTTCCGATAACCCCCCTCCCCCAATGAACCAACCTCCTGCGTGGAAGTGGCTCTGGCTCTTCCTTCCTTTCTTTCTTTCTCTTTCTTTCTTTCTCTTTCTCTTTCTGCCTCCTCCTCCTCCTTCCCCTCCTCCCCGCTTTTCCTTGGGGGGAGGGAGGAGAGCAGAACCAGGAGAGCCAGGAGAGCGGAGCCAGAAGGGTGGAGGGCGGGGCCAGGAGAGCGGAGAGAGAAGGGAGGAGGGCAGAGCCAGGAGAGTGGAGCCAGAAGGGCGAAGGGCAGGGCCAGGAGGGCGAAGGAGGAGGAGGGAGGAGGGCGGCGCCCATTCGGAGGCCTGGCACGGCCCTGGAGCCCTCGAATAGGGCTCCAGGGAGCGCACCGGGCCTCCTACCTTGGCGCCGCCATTTTGTGTTTTAAAATGGTGGCGAAGTCTCATGCGACAACAAAGGTCGCGCGAGACTTCGCTGCCATTTTAAAAAACAAAATGGCGGCTGGGACAGCGGCAATCGGCGGCAGGAGCGAGCGGGGGCCGGTCCTGGCGCCTCCAGGGGCCGGATGTGGCCCGCGGGCCGCAGGTTGCCGACCCATGATCTAGTCCCTCAAACTCTTCACTGGAAAGTAGAGGGCCCTTGGTGTCTCCTGTGGTTTCGTTCGAGGACCCCCATGGAAATCAAAATCCCTGGGTTTTCCACTATATGAAATGGGGTAGTAAAGTGGTGTCCCTTAAATCAAACGGCAAAATCAAGTTTGTATTTTGGTAGAGAGAGAGAGAGAATGAAAATACTTTCAAAGAATTGATGGTGGAATCTGTGGATGAAGAACCTGTAGATATGAAGGGTTAATTGTATGTAAAAAGATGTTAGGAAACTTTGTTCCAAATATATCCTTTTATCCTTCCCTATAAAGTAGTAGTAAGCACTGTTTCTTAGGTGCTTTTGGCACTGGATCCCTATACAGTGGTGCCTCGGGTTACGAAATTAATTCGTTCCGTGGCACCGTTCGTAACCCGAAAAGCCTTCGTAAGCCGAATTGCCATAGGCGCTAATGGGGAAAAGCCGCGATTCCGTGCGAAAAAGCCGAAAAAAGCACCAAAAGTTTTTTCGTATCCCGAAAAAACATTCGTAACCCGGAACAATGTTTTCCTATGGGATTTTTTCGTAACCTGGGTATTTCGTATCCCGAGGTACCACTGTAGATTATTAATTTTATAGGTGTATCCAGGGTTAGTGATTGTTCTAATATAAGTTGCACT
>NW_024830763.1:0-1394 GCF_019175285.1 Sceloporus undulatus
ACAGGAGGGCTGGGGAGGATTATCCTTCCTCCAGCCCCACAAGCAATATAAAACTGCTGTGAGAGAAAGGTGTGTTACTGGGTAACAGGGGTCTCTGTAAACCACTGGACATCATTTACTTGAGGGATGGGAATGAAATGGCCTGCATGCCCTTCAGGCCCTTTTCCTAGATCCAGGCCTCCCCTATCCTTCCAGTACCCTCAAAATGGTGGGAAAATTCTGGCTGGCAGAAAATGGAATTGCCACTCTGAGAAGCCATCAGGAGCAGCTATTGTCCTTTAAGATGCATCACTCTCACGCTTTGTTTGGCTCCTCCAAAAAAACTGTGTGCGTGTGTGTGTTTAATAAACCAAAAGTTGACTTCTGAATCCTTCTAGTTCACTTTTGGGGGCCTGGTATGTTACAAAGCAGAGCATGGAGGCAGAAAAATAGCCAACGGATCCCTTGAGCTTGCCCACCACACCACAATTTCTGTAGGCCAGATGACCAAAGCAGAAAAACCATTGCTCACTTTCTCTCTGCCATATTAAGGTACAACTAGATTATTGGCAAATAGGTTGAAACCTCTGGAAGACTAGACACGTCTGCTGTACAGTGATAAGAGGCAGGGGTTAACTGCTCATAAGTTATGAAGAGAGGCTTCAGGTGTAGTTCAGCCTGGTGTAGTTTACCCTGGACTGCCCACCATCACCAACTCACTGACCACCAGAACTCCTGGGATCTACAGCCAGGATTATGTCAGTGATATATGCAAGAGTAATTCTACCTTGTGCTTGTGTAGGTAATTTGTCTGGTTGCTGCAGAGGTTGGTAGGAGAAAGGGTCCCTTCCTCCTACTAAAATGACAAAGCCAACCAGAACTCACCAAGACACTGCAACAGCCACCCTTAATTGGTGTTCCATTGCTGGTGGAGAGCAGAGGGGATTGGAAATGTGTCTGGCTATATTTCCATAACAAGATGCAAATCAATGACATCATCTGCTAGACCTCTGGAAGATTCCCAGTGGATCTTGTAGAAGATGTCCTCGGGCAGCAATGGGGATATCGCCAGACACTCCTCTAATCCCTCCAGCCACTGTCCACTAGCCACTGAATGGTCAAGGGGAGCTATCAGAGACACAGTGAGTCCCAGGGTTGATGAAGGATAGCCTTAGCAGAGTTTGGTATTGGAAACTCTTACACTATACACAAGCATGTAGGATTTCAGCTGATTTGTGTTCCATAGTCCCACCCAACTACACCAAAAGCTTGGGCTCAAGGAGAGTCAGGCCAGATGGGCACCAGCCACATATGGCAGAGCAGTGACAACGCCATTCCCCCTCTGGTCTACTGAACAGGACTAGGAATAGAAGACCCACCTGCATGGGTTTGTCAATGCGGCGTCGCAGAGCACG
>NW_024830764.1:0-1394 GCF_019175285.1 Sceloporus undulatus
TTTAGGTATTGTTAAGGTTTGGAAATCCTCTTTGAGGACCCTTCCAACTTTGGGGCAATTTCATCTTCCACTTTGGGTTCCCTGAAGGCCTCAAACTGCCAACTGCCAAGCGCTGAGGCAGAGGCAGCCATTTTGTGTTCCAGCGGCCATTTTGTGTTGCTTGTGACTGTTGGGAATAACGTTCTGGAACCTTCTCTGAGCCTCAGTTGAACACAGGCCTCTCTTTCTCTCCTGAGGCTCCAGAGTCAGAAGGAGGCCAGGCTCCTTGGGCCAAAAGGAAGGAAGTGTGTCTTTTGTGTCTCTCTCTTTCTTTCTCTTTCTGGGGAACATGGGTTTTAAAAGGGATCAGAAATGGGGAGGATAGTTTTTATACAAGCCTTTTTCTTCTTCTTCTTCTTCACAAACATTGGGCTTTGGCTCCTAAGAGGAGGCTAGTCCCCCCAAAAAGGCCAAAAGTGGCTCCTTTGGGAGGTTTTAAAAATCTCCCCAGTTTCCTTATTAATAGATTTTCAGGGAAGAAGGAAGGAGACAGACCAGAATAACTCATATGACTAAGAATGAACCAAACAAACATAGAAACAAACAAAAACAACAAAAATAAGGATTAGACACTAAGACAAACTACTTATTTTTTTTAAAGGAAAACTATTATTAGGAGGGTAAAAAGATGAATTGAGTGCTTCTATCCTTTTAAAACCGACTCATGCTGTATCCGCACTTCAGAAATAATCCAGTTCGAAACCGCATTAACTCTCCTAGCTCCAGCCTATGGAATCCTGGGATGTGTAGTTCATTGTGGCATCAGCTATCTGTCACAGAAGGCTACGTGTCCCAAAGGTAAAGTCCCAGGATTCCATAGCACTGAAAGGTTTCAGCGGTGTCAAAGTACTTTATTTCTATAGTGTGGATGCAGCCTTGGGAAAGGGGCTGATGCTGGGGGAAAGCACTGGTGAACTCTACAGGTTTCAGCACTTTATTTATTTATTTATGTATTTATGGGGCACTCATTTCACATCTAGCTACAGAGACATAACCAGGGCCCTCTCCAATTCCCCATTCTCTAATCCCCCACCACTCTAGGAAGGCATGGAGTATCTGTTATGTAGGGGAGCTCCAGTGAATCTAGCCTAGGACCAGGGGGCTTTGTTTGGTGGAGAGGGAGGAAGGGGATGCCCTCCTCTGAATTGACCCAAAGGAGGCATATGTCACCTGCGTATGTCACCAGCAGGATGCTGCTCTGTATCTTTGAGTGCTGCAGGATTTCTTCCCAAGCCAATCCTAACTCTGCTCCCTTTTCTCAGGAACTTCATCTCGGCCTCCTTGTACACGGCTTTGGGGCCTCTCTTTCTGGAAGTGACCAAGTGCAGGGCCACCAGGATCCCCTGCCCACCTGA
>NW_024830765.1:0-1394 GCF_019175285.1 Sceloporus undulatus
GATGGACAGATAAAAAGATAGACTTGAAGGCACAAAACATGGACAGACGGATGGAAAGGTAGACTTGAAAGATAGTCTTGGAGGCACACAACATACATGGATGGATGGAAAGACTTGAGGGCATACAACATAGATGAATAGAGCGGAAGGGTAGATGGAAAGACTTGAAGGTACACAACATACATGGATAGATTGGATGGACAGATAAAAAGATAGACTTGAAGGCACAAAACATGGATGGATGGATGGAAAGGTAGACTTGAAAGATAGACTTGAAGGCACAAAACATGGATGGATGGAAAGGTAGACTTGTAAGATAGTCTTGTAGGCACAAAACATGGATGGATGGAAAGGTAGACTTGTAAGATAGTCTTGTAGGCACAAAACATGGATGGATGGATGGATGGATGGATGGATGGATGGATGGATGGATGGATGGATGGAAAGGTAGACTTGAAAGATAGTCTTGTAGGCACAAAACATGGATGGATGCAAAGGTAGACTTGTAAGATAGTCTTGTAGGCACAAAACATGGATGGATGGATGGATGGATGGATGGATGGATGGAAAGGTAGACTTGAAAGATAATCTTGTAGGCACATAACATGGATGGATGGATGGAAAGGTAGACTTGAAAGATAGTCTTGAAGGCACACAACATACATGGATGGATGGAAAGACTTGAGGGCATACAACATAGATGAATAGAGCGGAAGGGTAGATGGAAAGACTTGAAGGTACACAACATACATGGATACATTGGATGGACAGATAAACAGATAGACTTGTAGGCACAAAACATGGATGGATGGATGGAAAGGTAGACTTGAAAGATAGTCTTGTAGGCACAAAACATGGATGGATGGAAAGGTAGACTTGAAAGATAGTCTTGTAGGCACAAAACATGGATGGATGGATGGATGGAAAGGTAGACTTGAAAGATAGTCTTGTAGGCACAAAACATGGATGGATGGATGGAAAGGTAGACTTGAAAGATAATCTTGTAGACACATAACATGGATGGATGGATGGAAAGACTTGAAGGCACACAATATAGATAATTGGATGGATGGATGGACTTGAAAGATAGACTTGAAGGCACACGACATAGACAGATGGATAGATAGATGAATAAATAAATAGGATGGATGGAAAGATGAAGGCACACAACATAAAGAGATGGATAAACTTGAATGGTAGTCTTGAAGGCACAAAACATGGATGGATGGATGGATGGAAAGGTAGACTTGAAAGATAGTCTTGTAGGCACAAAACATGGATGGATGGTAAGATAGACTTGAAAGATAGTCTTGTAGGCACAAAACATGGATGGATGGAAAGGTAGACTTGAAAGATAGTCTTGTAGGCACAAAACATGGATGGATGGAAAGGTA
>NW_024830766.1:0-1394 GCF_019175285.1 Sceloporus undulatus
TATGCATACTTCACTGAAAAGAAATTGCAGTTGATTCATATGAATCTGATATTATAATGCAGGGGGGAGGTATTTCATATTCTTTTCCAGAAGTAGACTTGAAGTTTTGCTTAGTTTTTCAGGTGCGATATTTCCCATGGCACTTCTCAAAAATACCTGTGGGATATTTCTGAAGCAGATGTTTAGATTTTTTCCCCCCAGTTCCCCAGCATCTAGCAATCTAATTTAGAATTGAACAGAATGTAAAACTGATATTATTGGTTGCTTTGAATCTTTACTGTAATATAGTGATGAAATTGTCCAAAGATGCATCAAGATGGTGACTGTGAATGAACTAAGCACTTACCCGGGGGTGGAGGCTGCAAATCCTACCAGAAGAAAAAGCAGCAGCAGCAGCAGCAACAACAACATATGCTCTGACTGGGTGAGTCCATATTGCATAATTATTGTAGTTTGATACACCTGGGAGGCTGGACTTTCAAGCCTCGCAGAGCAGGGTAAAAGAGGACCCAGCACACACACACACACACACACTGCCATTCCTGTCCCACATGGCTTTACTTTAAAGCTGCACAGAGCAGAGACTAAGGTCACGGGGCCCTCTCCCTCCCTGCCTTGCCCAGCCCCCCACACCGGGTGAGACCCCCAGTGTCGAATGCCACTGGTTATAACTACACAATCCTAGTTTAACTGCACAAATGTATTTGATCTATTCTACAGAAAGGCATTAGGCTCTGCAGTTCAGTTCTACAGAAGGGCATGGAGGCTCTGCAATTCAGAAATCTGCTTGAAATTCCTCCAACACTTCTTCTGGAAATAGATATACGGATTCAAAGAAATAGGTTTCTATAAATATCCTCAGACATGACCAACACTTTAAACTCAGGGTTTTTCCTTGTAGCAATAGGGATTGTAGCCTAGCTTTCCAGGCTTCTCTGGACCTTCAGGCCTTGGTAATGTCAACCCTTCCTGCCCCCTCCTTCCCATATGTGGGGACACTGGGTAGGATAGGTGAAACACTATTTTTATTAGGGCAACACTAAATCTTCATCAGTTTTATTGGTAGGGGTGAAAGAAACAGTGAAGGACATGAAATATGCTATGATTCCTCTCCCACTTGTGAGAGGATAGTTACTCTTCTCCCTTGGTGAACTGCATGGCTTAAGACCATAATATAGCTATTGGTCCTCTGAGCAGGTGCTAGTAATTTTCTAATGCCTTCATTTCACCTAGACATAATAGTGTATAGTTCATGGACTCTGTCAAAACAAATTTGAACTTTGATAGATAAACATAGGGAAGAAATGTATAGTTCCACTAAATTATGTTGTATATATAGTGTGAGAAGTCTGACTGCAGAAAAACTAATATTTGGAAGGGTGAAAGAAGGAAGA
>NW_024830767.1:0-1394 GCF_019175285.1 Sceloporus undulatus
TGATGTATTAATTATGCGGTGTAACATTGAAGTTACTACCGCTCCCCCCCTGAGCCGCTAGCCATGAGGGACAGGGATCGAGAGAGCAAGTCGTCTTCCTATCACTTCCAAGGATCTTATCCACATCCTCAGGACTTACAGACTCAAAATGATCCAGTACAATTGAGTCCACGGAATCTCTGGAGACCTCTCTTCTGGTTTCTGAAGAAATACTGGCGTCAAGATCAGCCCTTATCCGAGAGGTTTTATCCACGAAGAAGTTGTTAAATTCGTCACAGCAGGCCTTGGGTGGTTCCAATATAGAGTTCAGGGAGGAGGGAAGCTGAGTAAGCTCCCTCACTACCCTGAACAGCTCTGCTGGACGCGACTCCGTGGACGCGATACGTGCAGCATAGAACGAATTCTTTGCTGCACTTATCGCCACTCCATAGTCCTCCAAGAGAGAGTCCAGGAGTGCCTTGTCGGATAAGCGCTGGTGTCTTCGCCAGTCACGCTCTAGTCATTGCAGCACCCGCTTCCTTGCCCGGAGATCTTCCGTATACCAGGGCTGTTTTTTGGGAGCAGGCCTGAGAGGACGCTTGGGAGCGATGCTGTGTATAGCCCTGGCGAGATCACTATCCCAGATGGTAGTCAGGGCATCAACAGAATCTCCGTCAGTTCCAACCATATACCCCTCTAAGGCTTCTTGGAACCTTTTGGGTTCCATCAGCCTTTGAGGGTGGACCATTCTAATAGGTCCGCCACCCCCGGGAGGGATCTGGGTAGATGCCTTGATTTTTGCCTCTACCAGGAAATGGTCCATCCATGACAAGGCGGAAATATTAGTTACTTCCGCCCACGGACTCTCCATGTCAGTACAGAAGACCATATCGAGCGTATTACCCGCAAAATGCATAGGCCCTGTGACCAAGTGAGACAGGCCCATGGCAGTCATGGTATCCATGAACTCCCGAGCCGCACCTGATGGACTATGGCTGGCCACGAAGGGGATGTTGAAGTCCCTCAGGACAAGAAGCCTAGGGGACTCCAACACCAGCTCCAAGACCAGCTGTGTCAGCTTGGCCAGGGAGTCTGTTAGCGCATGGGGTGGCCGGTAGACCAACAGAATACCCAAGCTGTCTCTGGCCTTCAGGGTCAAGTAAATACACTTGATATAGGTAGTCTGCCGAACATGGTTCCTGGATAAGGAAGCCCTTTCTCCCTCTCTCCGCCTTCCCCCAGCTGTTCCGGCTTCTCCCCAGTCCGCTGGCTGGAGACGCTGGCAAAAGCAGTCCGAAGGCGGCTTCCCTGGGCCAGTGCGCAGTTGCACAGGCTTACACCCGACCCAGAGAGCCGCCCGGCAACAACACATCTCACAGCACAGGAGTCCTTGGAGGCAAAGGGGGGGGGCGGGA
>NW_024830768.1:0-1394 GCF_019175285.1 Sceloporus undulatus
AAAGGGGGGGGTCTTCTATGGGGCTGTAATTGTAGGAAAGGTGGGGCTAAAGGTGGCTTCTAAGAGCCTTGGGGGTCTTTTGTGGGGCAGGTGGGGGCCTATAAAAGTAAAGGGGCTCTAAGAGCAAAGGGGCAGGTGGGAGAGGGGCTGTAAATGCAACGGAGGTCCTTTTGTGGGGCTTAAGGTGGGCTGTAAGAGCCAAAGGGGTCTTTTGTGGGGCAGGTAGGGGCAGCCTTTAAGAGCCAAGGAAGTCTTTCTTCTGGGGCAGGTGGGGGTCTATAAGAAAGGGGTCTTCTGTGGGGCTTCAGGTGAGCTACAAGAGCAAAAGGGGTTTTTTTGGTGGGGCAGGGCTGTAAATGCAAAGGAGGTCTTCTGTGGAGCATATGGTGAGCTATAAGAGCCAATGGGGGTCTTTTTAGGGCAGGTGGTGTGGGGCTGGCCATTGGGGCAGGTGATGGTGGGGAGATGTCAGTCCCTGGAGCTCAATGGAAGTCAGTGTGAATGGCAGGGATGCATGGGAGGGAATTGCCAGTGGGGCACCAGATGGGTGCAGATGTGGGGCTTATGGTGGGAGGCCTGGAGGCTGTGTGGTTAGGAGAGCCCAGGGAGGTTTGTGGGGTTGGGAGATGGACCATTGCTCATCAACGAAGAGAGAAGCCTTTCCCTTTCCCTTGAACCCAGAGCCAGATGGAGAGTGGGGATTTGAAGCCTAGAAGATCTGGTCCAGCCCTGCAGAGTAGTCACTCTGTAAGCCAATTGCCCCAACAAGCTGGGGACTCATTTGACTGACCTACAAAAGAATGGAAGGCTGAGTCAACCTTGGAGCCTGGCATCACCAAAGCGTGGGGCAGAGGCTTCCTGATGTGGGCTCCATTGGAGAATGGAAAGGGCAGGTATAACAGGTGTGTGTGAATCCTATGCAACCAAAATGGATCTAAATGTGCAATACTGTAAGCAGCAGGTTTATATGGCAGGTTTAGTGCTTTCTTTTAGATGGAGTGCTATGTAGTTTAACAGGGCCTAATTAATGACCCAAAGGCACCAGGTCCCATATGGTCTTGGAAGCTAAGCAGGGTCAGCCTTGGTTAGTATTTGGATGTGAGACCGCCAACAAATACCAGGTGTTGAAAGCTGTACAGGGGGCCCTTGTTATCTGCTGGGGTTTGGTTCCAGGACCCGCTGGGGATACCAAAATCCGTGGATGCTCAAGTCCCATTAAATACAATGGCATAGTAAAATGGTGTCCCTTATGTAAAATGGAAAATCAAGATTTGCTATTTTGGATTCATACTTTTGAAATATATTTTCAAGCCGTGGATGCTTGAATCCATGGATAAAAAATTTGGAGATAAAGAGGACCAGCTGCATTTCAGAGGAAGGGATTGGCCAAACCC
>NW_024830769.1:0-1393 GCF_019175285.1 Sceloporus undulatus
GAAGGATTGAGTCTCCCTCATTGTGACTACAGGCTGATGTTCCTTTCCTGAAGCATTGAGACTGTCCCATTGTGATCCCATCCTGAAATGCCTTTCCTGAAAGATTGTGACGAGATTATTGTGACTTCAGACTCATGCTCCTTTCCTGAAGGACTGAGACTGTCCCATTGTGATCTCAGAATCATAGAATCATAGAATCCTAGAGTTGGAAGAGACCTCAAGGGCCATCCAGTCCAATCCCCTTCTGCCATGCAGGAAATCTCAGTCAAAGCATCCCCGACAGATGGCCATTCAGACTCTGTTTGAAGGCCTCCAAAGAAGGGGACTCCATCATTCTCCATTGAGGGAATGTGTTCCACTGCCAGGAAGTTCCTCCTAATTTTGAGCTGGAATCTCTTTTCATGGAGCTTACATCCATTACTCCGGGATCCAGTCTCTGGAGCAATAGAAAACAAGCTAGCCCCCTCCTCAATATGTCATTCCTTCAAGTATTTAAACAGGGCTATCACATCACCTCTTAACCTTCGCTTCTCCAGGCTAAACATCCCCAGCTCCCTAAGTCATTCCTCATAGGAAATGGTTTCCAGACCATCATTTTAGTCGTCCTCCTTTGGACACACTCCAGTTTCTCAATGTCCTTTTTGAATTGTGGTGCCCAGAACTGGACACAGTATTCCAGGTGGGGCCTGACCAGAGCAGAATACAGTGGCACTATTACTTTCCTTGATCTAGACACTATACTTCTATTGATGCAGCATAAAATTGCATTGGCCTTTTTAGCTGCTGCATCACACTGTTAACTCATATTCAACTTGTGGTCTACTTGGACTCCTAGATCCCTTTCACACGTAGTTTCATTCAGCCAGGTGTCACCCATCTTATATCTGAGCATTTCATTTTTCCGCACTTAATATAGTACCTTACATTTCTCCTTGTCGAATTTCATTTTGTTAGCTTTGGCCCAGCTCTCTAGTCTATTCAGGTTCTTTTGAATTTTGATCCTGTCCTCTGGAGTATTAGCTACTCCTCCTAATTTGGTTTCAGCTGCAAATTTGATAAGTATGAACCAAATTCTGTCATCCAAGTCATTGATAAAGATTTTGAATAGCACTGGGCCCTGGACAGAACCCCACTGGTCACTTCTCTCCAGGATGAAAAGGAGCCACTGTTGAATATCCTTTGGGTTTGGCCAGTCAACCAATTACAAATCCATGTAACAGTTACTTTGTCTAGCTTGTTTCATGGTTTTGTTTTATGTACTGTTTAATTTGGTTAACTGCTATTAAGGGCATATCTATGAGATTCTATGATATGAAACCTTTTGATAAATGAACAGGTATTGCAATCATATATATTCATATTATCAGACATAACTCCAGAGAATGTTAGCCTT
>NW_024830770.1:0-1393 GCF_019175285.1 Sceloporus undulatus
GGGGCCCTTTCAGCCGAAGGGGACGGCCAAAACCACTATCATTGTTAAAGAAGACCTTTTAGCATTAAAAGCACCAAAAATATACAGAAATGCACTTTGGAAAGTCACACTGTCTCATCTTCAAAAAGAGTGCATGTCTCAGAAACTGACTGATATCATCATCATCATCATCATCATCATCATCACCACCACCACTATCATTGTTAAAGCGGACCTTTTAGCATTAAAAGCACTGAAAATACACAGAAATGCACTTTGGAAAGTCACACTGTCTCACCTTCAAAAAGAATGCATGTCTCAGAAACTGACTGATATCATCATCGTCATCGTCGTCATCATCATCATCACCACCACCACCACTATTATTGTTAAAGCAGACCTTTTAGTATTATAAGCACCGAAAATACACAGAAATGCACTTTGGAAAGTCACACTGTCTCACGTTCACAAAGAGTGCATGCCTCAGAAACTGACTGATATCATTATCATCATCATCACCACTATCATTGTTAAAGCAGAATACTGGAAAAATGCACTTTAAAAACACATTTAATTAAAATAAATAAAAACACATTTAATTAAAATAAAAACTGGAAAAATGGACTTTAAAAACACATTTAATTAAAATAAATACTTCAAAAAATGGACTTTAAAAACACATTTAATTAAAATAAATACTGCAAAAAATGGACTTTAAAAACACATTTAATTAAAATAAATACTGGAAAAATGGACTTTAAAAACACATTTAATTAAAATACAGTAGTCCCTCGGGTTACGAAATTAATTCGTTCCGCCGCTCCGTTCGTAACCCGAGTAATTTCGCAACCCGAAAAGGCTAGCGGCTAGCGCTGGAAAGCCGCTAGCCGCGCTTTGCGGTTTGAATTTCGTGCCGAAAAAAAATTCGTAACCCGAAAAAAACATCATATCCCGGAACAGTTTTTTCCGATCTAACTTTTTCGTATCCCGGAAATTTCGTAATGCAATCAATTCGTATCCCGGGGCACCACTGTAAATACTGGAAAAATGGACTTTAAAAACACATTTAATTAAAATAATAACTGGAAAAAATGGACTTTAAAAACAGCACACTTAACCAAAATAAATACTGTAAATGGGCACCCACCTCCTCCTCCTCCTGCTCTTCATCCTCCTCCTCCCTGATGCCAAAAAAGGGCAAAGGAAATGGCCCTTTCCTTTGCCCTCTGGCTGCAGCCCGGCCCAAAAGAGGAGGAGCTTCTCCTCCGGAGCCTGGATGGCCAATGGGGGCAGACTGGGGCTGGAACAGCTCCGCCACCTGCCAGCCCTCACAGGCTCCGGCATGGAGAAGGGGCAGGCTGTTCAGCCCCAGCCTCAGGAGGAGGAAGTCCTCCTCATTAGCCCTGCGTGCAGC
>NW_024830771.1:0-1393 GCF_019175285.1 Sceloporus undulatus
TTGTGTGGGAAGGGTCTATGGCTGGTGGCTCCAATGTCCGTGGAATGCTAAATCTACTCCAGGTTTTCCATCTGAATTTTACAGAAACTATACAAGGTGCTAAAGCCTATTCCAAAAATAGGTCAGAAGCATGAACACCTTTACAGTTCAATAAAACCTGGAGTGGATTTACTGCCTCATTCATGTGGAAGCCCCAAACTGCCTGGAGGTCAGAAAAGATGTATTGCTACTTTTTCAAGTACCATCCAGTTCAAATCTTCTTTATTTAAAAAAACATGGGGGAGGGGAGAGCAAATGGTGTTGAATGTGGTGATAGATGCTGGTGATGTAGGGAGGAATTGGCCACACTCTTGCACTACCACCAGCAGCCATCCCAGTAGACCTCCATGCAAGGAATGCACTTATTTGGTCATTCTTCTACCATTTCCATAGCCTCTATTGTCTCACCATTAGTTCCATGCTGGAGTAGGGAGCAGCCATGGAATTAGCACTGAGCCAAGGGGGGCCATGATGGAGGCTGCATGCTAGCAGTGAATGAAAATTGGAGATGGCTCCTGTACCTTTAATGTTGGTTTAGAAGAGGTGATTTCAGCAGGTGTGGCTAGTCATACAACCATGTAAGCCAGGGGTCGGCAACCCCCGGCCCGCAGGCCTGATGCGGCCCATGGAAGCAGCAGGACCAGCCCCAGCGTGGTTCTGCCGCCGCCGCCGCCTCCTCCTCTGCCCCAGGTTGCACGGCCCTCCTCCTCTTCCACCACGTGGAGGAGGAAGAGGAGGGCCATGCAGCCTGGGGCAGAGGAGGCAAAGGGTGAAGCCCCGTGCAGCCCTCCCTGCCTCCCCGCGCGGCCCCGCGCTGCCCTCCCCACCTCCCCACACTGCCCACCTCCTTCTCCTCTGTCTCCTCCGCCCCGCCCCCAGGCCGCGTGGCGCATGGAGGAGGGGGAGGAGAAGAAGGAAGAGGAGGAAGAGGAGAAGGAAGAGGAGGAGGGGGCAGCAGGAGGAGGAAGAGGAGGAAGAGGAGGTGGGCGCAGCAGGAGGAGGAAGAGGAGGAAGAGGAAGTGGGGGCAGCAGGAGGAGGAAGAGGAGGAGGGGGCAGCAGGAGGAACAGAAGGAGGAGGTGGTGAGTGGCCAGAGGCCTCAAGGTTTTTTTATTTTATTTTATTTTATTTTGCGTGCTTTAATTGCTAACAAGTCTCCCTTGCTTTGACAATGATAGTATGATGATGATGATGATGATGATGATGATGATGATGATGATGATATGACTCAGCTTGAGAGGCATGCAGGCACTGTTTCTGAAGCTGAGAGAGTGTCACCTTCCAACGTGTGTTTTGGGTGCTTTTAATGCTAACAAGTCTCCCTTGCTTTGACAATGATAGTGTGGTGATGATGA
>NW_024830772.1:0-1393 GCF_019175285.1 Sceloporus undulatus
GGGGGGATTTCCCATGAAGCCACGCTGCAATTCTGCTTCAATTTAGCCTCCACTTGTCCTTCAGCATTGCTGGGGGGGGGGGGGCTGCTGCCTGCGAATGAAGAAGCATGGACCCAGAGCTATTGGGTAACCATTATATTCATGTTTTAACGTGACAAGAGTGAATAGATGCTCCTTTTAATGTGAATAGTGCATGTTCTTTCAACCCTTCTTCCCCCCCTCCCAACTCTTTTGTAAATTGTGGGGTCCCTTGGTTCCTCTCTCTCACTCGCCTAAAGATGCGATGCTCCAGTCATTTGGAGTCTCACTGAGCATGTGCAAGGGGGCCAATGCGCAATTAAGAACCCACCGATGTGATGGCTTACTTTGCACAGAATCTGGGTTGCATTCAGGAGGCCATTACAGCGAATTTAAGCTGTGATAAGGAATCATGTAATTGCGTGAATTTTCAAATTGACCTCGCTATCTTCTCTTTTGAAATTGAGAGCCTCCCGTCCCGTTTGATAAACTCCCTTAACTCAGGAGCAACGGCTCAAAGTTAATGGTGGGAGACAGCAACGTCCTCTAAAGCTCTCCCCCAAAAGTCCCCAGACACTCCTCTCATTTTCAACACAAACATATCTGGTGCCCAACCGCTTATGAAATGCCCCTAGATAGTTCCTGGACAAGTGTCAAGATTCAAGAACTCCCTCTTAGTTTATCACACTTGGGCTAATTTTGGCATGGAAGAGAGATTAAAGCGCATTGAAAGCATCCTGCAAATCAAGCAGAAATGGCAAGTAACTGTGCAAATGATCATCACACGCTATTGTGCAAATAAAGCGATATCGGAAATGCATTGTCACTGAAATCCAGAAAGTAACAAGATATGCATTAATGCTTCTTTGTGGCCACTTTAATGACGGGTTTTGTGCAATGTTGTATAAAATCGTTACGCCTAATTGCACGATTTTCCGGGATATTCATGGGATAAACTCCCGATCTCCTCTGTGTGATAAACTCCATAGAAGAATAACCAGATTCCATTTGCTGGAACAGATGTAGATACTTTTTTTGCCACTTCCAGGCTGCTCTTTTCAGGTTATCTGCATCCAAACCTGTGCAGATGAGACCCACTGGCCCCTTCCTGCAGGGAAGCGCTAAGTTCACTTGTGGGCACTTTCGTACCCAGGTTTTGGGATTTCCTTTGGACCCCACTTTCAGGTGACTTGCTTTTATGTCTGGCTGATGTTGTGTGTGTGTGTGTGTCTGTGTATCTGAGAGTGTGCATGTCTTTGTCAGATGATTTGTCTTACAATCAGGAGGAGGCAGGTTTGCCTTCTGGAACAAGACTGAGCATTATGTTTGCTCTCCCTGCAGACGCCAGAGGCACAGATGAAATATTCAAGAGAGC
>NW_024830773.1:0-1393 GCF_019175285.1 Sceloporus undulatus
CATAACTTCAATCATCATTATAAACAAGAGTGGGGACAAAGGGCAGCCTTGCCTTGTTCCTTTGTTAATTTTACAGCTTTCAGATCTTTCACCATTAATTATTATTTGTGCGTTTTGATTTGCGTATATTGTATTGACCCAGTTAGAAAATCTTTCTCCGATTTCACTTTGTTTTAATACCTCCTTCAAGAAGAGCCAATTAACATTATCAAATGCTTTTTCTAAATCAAGTAGTATAATAGCTAGTTTCTTCTCCTTATGTAGTTCATAATATTCAATTATATTCATTAAAATTCTAGTATTGTTTTTAATATGTCGCTCTGGAAGAAAACCAGCTTGGTCTTTGTGTACCCATTGTGACAAAATTTGTTTCAGTCTATCAGCTAGTATAGAAACAAATATTTTATAATCTAGATTAAGAAGAGATATTGGCCTATAATTATCAATCAATTCCACATCTCTATTTTCTTTTGGTATCAGAGAGATCATTGCATTACCCCAAGTTTGCGGGTATCTTCCTATTTCTATTTCGTTTATTGCATTGTGCAGTGGTGTCACTAACTCATCTACAAAAGTCTTATAGTATTGAGCTGTTAAACCATCTGGTCCTGGGGCTTTATTCTCTTTTAATTTTTTAATTGCTGCCTGTATTTCATCCTTTGTAATAGGATTGTTTAATTTCTCTCGCTGTTCTGCTGTAAATTTAGTTATTTTCCCACTTTTTATAAATTCTTCAATTTCTCTTCTTTTAATGTCAGTTATTTCCTCTGCTTTGTAGAGATTTCTATAGTATTCTGTGACTATTCTTCTAATTTGCTCAGGATGGGTATATTCCTTTCCTTTCTCTTTCAATTTAATTATAGTTTTATTTTCTCTTTGCTTTCTAATTTTGTATGCCAGCCATTTGCCTGATTTATTGGCATGTTCAAAATAGTGTTGTTTCACATATTTCACCCTTTCAGCTACTTGTCGTGTAATTTTATGATTAAGTTGGTTTCTTATTATTTTTAGTTCTTGTTCCCGTTTTCCATCTTTAGGGTTTTGTTTAAATTCTAATTCTTTTTGTTTTATTTTATCCATTAGTTCTTTCTCCCTTTGTCTTTCAAATCTTTTTTTCCTTATTTCTTGTTCTATTAATTGACCTCGTACAACTGCTTTGCTTGCCTCCCACACGATGTGTGCTGGCATTTCAGCTGTCGTGTTTTCTTGAAAAAAATAACGTAGTTCACTTCTAATTTTACAAATAATCTCCTCATCTCTTAGGAGGTAATTCTTTAATTTCCATGTGAATTGTTTTTTATAAGATTCTAGAACCATGCTAATGGCATTGTGATCTGAAAAGGTTTTAGGTAGTATTTCAATCTTTCGAATAGCCTTACATAAATCTTTCGAA
>NW_024830774.1:0-1009 GCF_019175285.1 Sceloporus undulatus
TTTTTTCCCCTTTTTGAAGATGGGGACAACGTTTGCCCTCTGCCAGTCTGCTGGGATCTCTCCTGTTTTCCAGGAGTTTTCAAAGATTATTGCCAATGGCTCCGATATTACATTTGCCAGTTCTTTTAATACCCTTGGATGGAGTTCATTGTAACACAAATATTATTAACGGGTCAAAAATACGCCCCAAATCAATGTTCTCATATGCAGCTTAATATAACAAAATATACTAATCCCAAAAGCATACTAGCTTCTCCTTATATAACTGTCCCCACTGACAACCTATATAAAGTTCAGCACCCACTGCCCCTTAATATCTAACACACCGCATAACTACAAATCCCATTCTGCAAGGCCTAGTCCCCATGCTAAATTATCTAGGATATAACATAAACCTTATAACAAATCAGACTTAACCGTAACAGTCAAATGAAAATCATGGCAGGATTAACTCAATCCTAACAGTCTGCCATATCCCTTCTGTTTGTCCTTCCATTCTCCTCCCTCTTCCTCTCTCATCCTCCCTTCTGCCCGGTTCTAGCTTCCTTTAAATTCCCTGCTGCTTGCATTCAACCAGCCTCATTTCCAAGACTTTTTCCAACTGCCAGCCCATTCTTGTCACTGCCTTGCTGGTATCAATCTCCCTGCCCTCTTCAACACTTCCTTTTGCTCATCAGTGAGCCAGAAAGTGTTTCTGTTGATCACATAAGAGTGTATCTAGTTTTCTAGGAGAAGATGGGCTATTAATGTAATAAATACACACACACTTGTGGGGATGGTAAGGTCTTTGCCATGTGGCCCCTTTGCTATAAAGGGAAACTATAGTTACCACTAACTGTAACAGAAATTTCAGGAAACTTAGATTTCTAGGATTTGCATATTAATAGGATCGGCAAGAGGACCTAGTAATTGAAAATCCATAAGTTTATTTCCAGTTGTCGACAAAGGAAAACATTGAACTCAGTGGAATTCAAGTTCCAAAAGCTGAGAACCCCGAACAAGACAAAAT
>NW_024830774.1:1109-1393 GCF_019175285.1 Sceloporus undulatus
ATCACTCCTTACCCCCTCCTTTAGCCTTCCTTCTAACCTTGCTTCTGAATGTCTTTATCTCAGTAGTTTATGTTATGTCTTTCTTACTGGTGCCAGCTTCCATCTAGGTCAAGATGCACTCACTATTCCTTTCCTCTAGTAACTCCAAGCCTTTATTTCAAAAACTATCTCTCTGGCTAACAAAGGTGACTCCATCTTTCTATAGCTTTTATATTTCAAAAAGGAATTTCCACCACACTAGGTCCCCCTGTGTATGCCAAAATCTGTGGATACTCAAGTCCCAT
>NW_024830775.1:0-1393 GCF_019175285.1 Sceloporus undulatus
CTACTATATCCACAGCATTCCCTTCATCTACCAAACTGGTCATTTTATCAAAGAAAGAGATAATGTTTGTCTGGCATGACTTCTTTCTCTGAAACCTATGTTGACTTTCTGTGATTATGGCATTGCCTTCTAGATGTTCACAGACTCTCTGTTTAATGATCTGCTCCACAATCTTATCTCTTATTCTGTGCTGAAATTCCCCTATTCTGTCCTCTGCTCCTTTATCCTCAGGTTGAGCTCCCTTTTCCTTTTCTGAGAAGACTGAGGCAAAGAAGGTGTTGAGTCATTCTTCCTTTTCTCTGTCTTCTGTTAGCACTTTGCCATCTTCTCCACACAGTGGCCCTACCGTTTCCTTCTCCTTCCTTTTGCTGAGGACATATCCAAAAAAGCCCTTTTTGTTGTTCTTAACCTCTCTAGGAAGCCTGAGTTCATTCTGCGCTTTAGCTTTTCTGACTTTATCCAAACACATGCCTGCTATGTCTTTGAATTCCTCTTTGGTGATTTCCCCCTTTTTCCATTTCTTATACATCTTCCGTTTCAAACTCAGCTCAGTTGAAAGTTCCTTAGTCATCCATCCTGGTTTCTTGAGACATCTCCCATTTTTCTTCCTCATTGGAACTGTTTGAAATTGTGCCTTCAGTATCTCCCTTTTGAGAAACTCCCATCTGTCCTGAACTCCCTTCTCTTTTAGTATTTCTGACCATGGGATTACCCTCAATACTTCTCTGAGTTTACTGAAATCCACTCTCCTAAAGTCTAGAATGCATGTCTGACTATGTCTGGCTTCTCCTTTCCACTGTATAACAAACTCCAGGAGAACATGGTCACTTCTACCTAAAGATCCCACCACTTGTACCCCATTAACCAAGTCATCCTTGTTGGTTAGGATCAGATCCAAAATGGCTGATCCTCTTGTTGCCTCTTCCACCTTTTGGACCATGAAATTGTCTTTGAGGCAAGTGAGGAATTTCGTAGACCTTGAAGATTTTGCTGAGTTTGAATTCCAGCAAGCATCAGGATAGTTGAAGTCACCCATCACTACTACATTTCTCCTTTCTGAGTGTGTAGTCATCTGTTCTAAAAAGGCGTCATCCAGTTCCTCCATCTGACTTGGGGGTCTGTAGTAGACTCCCACCATAACATCCTTGTTGTTTCCCTCCCCTTTAATTTTTATCCAGACGCTCTCCACCTTGCTTCCAGGATTGATGTCCTGGATCTCTTCACTGGTGTAAATGTCCCTGACATATAAGGCTATTCTTCCTCCTTTCCTGTTTGGCCTATTTCTCTTGAAAAGGTTATACCTCAATTATGAGACTTATCCCACCAGGTTTCAGTGAAGCCTATTATATCATATTTGCTTTGTTGTGCTAGGAGTTCGAGTTCATCTTGCTTA
>NW_024830776.1:0-1393 GCF_019175285.1 Sceloporus undulatus
TCTGAGATTGACATGAGTTGAAAGAATCAATTTGTGGGGGGGGGGGGGACCATGAGATTTTTAGCAATGAAGAGGATGAAGATAGCAATGGGTGGTGTTTTATTACTTTGTTTTATTTTATTTATTGAGGAAATCCAAATCGAAAACATTGTTGTAAATGTAAAGTATTTTGTGCAATGAAAAATGTAACAGAAATGTTAAACTGTAGCAAGAACCCATATTTACATATTTGGGTACACAACTGTATTTTTTTTTTTAAAAGTGCAGTGTTAAATTGCCACTTACATGGAAAGCAATGCAATTGTGAGGTACCCTTTCAAAAGGTCAGTCCCTCCTCTAGGGTAATAAATGCTGCTTATTTGTGTCAATGCACTTACTCTGGCTGCATCTGCACTGTAGAATTCATTTAATTTGATACCACTTTAATTGCCATGGTTCAATGCTATTGGATTTTGTGAGTAGTTTTGTGAACTAATTAGCCTTCTCTGTCAGGGAGCTCTAGTGCCGCAACTACAAATCCCAGGATTCCATAGGATGGAGCCATAACAGTTAAAGTGGTGTCAAACTGCATTATTTTTGCAGTGTGGCACCACTCTCTGAGGTTTGCAGACCTGTAGAGACTTTCCTCCGGCCTGGGTACACTCATTATGGGAATTTCCACTGAAAGATACTATGATTTCTACTATTGCGCTAGTTTTTGAAATTACACTCATGAAATAGGTGTACAGAGAAACACATAGGGTAGAACAAGAGTAATATCCACTCACATGCAAATGTGGATTAAAGCAACCATGTCACTAAAGATATAGTAACTACGTCCCCCCTCTCCTTTGGTGCCAGAATGACAGCAGTGCTGGTGCCAATCAGATCTCTAAGGGGAGGTTATTTCATAACTGGAGGGCCACAGCAGAAAGGCCCTCTCCCACAGCCTAATATCGAGATAGAAGATGACACCAGTCAATATCCATTCATTCACCACTACTCTTACTTTCCAAGAGGGTGAATGAGTCAGTGGTGACAACTGTCATGAGCTGTGTTTGACAGAACTTTGTCTGACAAAAATTGACACCTCCTTTGATTTTGTCCTTGGAGTGGCATGAAGGTGTGCCATTGGGACTGACCTGACAGGTTGAGACATTAAGTCAGCATTTTGCCCAATTCCAGTTCATCCCACAGATTTGGAGCTGCTGGGTTTCTCAATTAATAAGAGTTTCTTGCATGAACAAGGATATCTCAATGAGATATTTTGCCTCACATTCTGCATTTGAGAATTTCCCTTCATTTTTGGAGCAGGCTCTTTAAACCAGAACTGGGCGTGCAGATATTACACCTTTCCTATATATATATATCAACAACAACAAACATCAACAACAAACAAACAAATAGCAATTAT
>NW_024830777.1:0-1393 GCF_019175285.1 Sceloporus undulatus
ATTTCTAAACAATATGATTGAGAGGGCAGTTGATCTTCATCTACAAGCGGTCTTGGATGAAGCAGATTATCTGGACCCATTTCAAACAAGCTTCAGGATGGGATACGGAGTCGAAACTGTTATGGTTACCTTAGTAAATGATCTTTGCTTCAAGGGGGGGTGTAACTTACCAAACTTTAAGCTGTATTATTATGCAGCTTGTCTGAAATGGTTAGAAGAATGGTTCAAATTAGAAAACAAGAATTTATTGAATATAGAAAAGGCTAACCTGAATCTTTGTATACATGCATATATGTGGTATACAAAACCAAAAGATAATAATACTTTTAACCATCATGTTATAAGAAGAGCATTGCTTAAAGCATGGTATAAAATGAGACATCAATTTTGGGTGTAATTGCAAGAGGCCTATTACAATAGAACAAAGGACAAAGATACTCCATGGCTAAGATATGGAGATTTAATAAACAAAACACCAGAAGGAAAATACAATATGAAATCTATGGAAGAAGTTAATGAAAGAGGAAACATGAAGGATTGGTTTTTATACAACCAATTAAACAATCGTTTAAAGGCAGACAATAAAGCTCCTGGGTTAACGATGGATAACAAGGAAATAGATAAAATTATGATGGACCAAAAAGGTAAACACACATCAAATATTATAAGCTATTAAAAGAAAGAGATCTAGGAGATGAAATTATTAAACACAGCATGGTAAGATGGGCATGTGATATAAATAAAACTATGACTATAGAGGAATGGGGAAAATCATGGAAAGGAAAAAATAAATTCACTCTGTGCCAAAACTATAAAGAAAATTATATCAAAATGTTATACAGGTGGTATCTAACCCCCCAAAAAACCCACCAGATATACAAAACTGGCAAAACTAAGTGCGGGAAATGTGGGGAACCTGAGGGAGGCTTCTTTCATATTGGTGGACATGCATTAAAGCTAAAGGATTCTGGCAAACTATTCATGGAAGCATCCAAAACATTCTGGATATAAATATTCCCTTTGAACCAAATTTATTTTTACTAAACATGACACACAACATAAAGTCAGTGAAATACAATAGAATTATTTTATATATGGTCTCATGTGAAAGGATCTTATTTGCTCAAGTTTGGAAATCTACAATTAATCCTTCTATCAAAGATTGGTTGATTAAGATACATGAAGCTAGAAATATGGATATAGTATCTGCCTTACTAAGAGGGAAACCAAAAGGATATTTAGAAATGGAATGGAGTTGTCTTAAAACATTTGAAGAAAAGGGTGATAACATTCCGTTAAATTAATAGTTAATGTTTGGTCAATATTTGGTAATTTAAATACTATCATGGGAATACCTCAGTGTAATAAACATTTTTCAAAATATAAAAAGGAA
>NW_024830778.1:0-1393 GCF_019175285.1 Sceloporus undulatus
TTTCGGCGCTTTTTCGCACGAAATCGCGGCTTTCCTGCGCTAGCGCCTATGGCTTTTTCGGCTTGCGAAGGTTTTCGGGTTACGAATGGCGCCGCGGAACGAATTAAATTCGTAACCCGGGGTACCACTGTATATAAAAATAAAAGAAGATAAAACAAAATAAAGTAAGGTGATAACTACAAAATGATACTTTTCAACTAGAACTATGGTGGACCCTCCACATTTGCTGGAGTTAGGGCCACAAGATCCCCATGAAAGTACAGTACTGTATTACTAACAGATTAGACCAACAGACAAATTGAATTAATTAACTGTTGGTGTAATTTTAATGAACTGTAATTAGCTGAGGAACAGAAATGAATTCTTATGATCTGTATTCATATGTATATTGAAATTGTAATGAACTGTAAAGGAAGCTAGAGGATTCAGGACGATTAAAAATATATATAGAATGGTAAGAAAAAAGTGAAACTTTAGAAAAACAATTTTCTGTAGACCTAACTTGATTTATTTTGATATTTTCAGTAAAGGAAAGAGAAACTCAATTTTCAACTGAACGAATGCGTAAAACATATAGCGGCATATACAAGAGAATTGTAAAGAATGGCAAGGAAGCTATCTAGTGGTCGAAGGGGGGGGGAGTGTCAGAATAATAATAATAATAATAATAATAATAATAATAATAAATGATTTATTTATAGAATCCGGGCGGGTTACAGCAATAAAAATACATAAAAATAAAATACATAAAAATAAAAATACACCCTTCTTCTTGAGCTAGCCTAACTAATAAAAGCCTCTCTGAGACTCAGGCCCAAAAGACATGAGCCAAAAGGAGCTCATTCCAGCTGCTTTGGAAGCATGGTTTTCAAACCATGCACACCTCCAATACAGCCTGAAGCTGCCCAAAAGCTGCGCTCTGGTCCTTTAGAACAGAGCAAAAAGCAGTTTGGATAATTGTAGGGTTATTTAAGCTTCCTAAGCCTTCAACCCTTGCCAAGGAAACAAAAATATTAAATATCAAAAATGTCAAAGCCAAGCCTGTTAAGGTCTAGCTCTAAATTAGCAAAGTAGCTGTAATGTGCCTTTGTCTAACTATGCTTCCCCCTAAGAACTGAGGCTGACTCCAGAGACAACACAAGCAGCTTGAAGTTCAAACATAAGTTTACTAATGACTTTAATCTACATATACATAGAGGCTATATTCCAATCTAGCCAGGGAATAGTTCAGGCAGAGAAGAAATATTTATCTCTCCATCTTTCCAAAGAATGTTGAAAGAGGAGGAAAATGGGAACGTTCAGGAGAAAAACTTTGAAGAGAGAAAGTCTAGCCCTTATCAGATGAATGTGGAACTGGGGGTCTTCCTCACTGGGTGGTTCGAATTCACGTTAT
>NW_024830779.1:0-732 GCF_019175285.1 Sceloporus undulatus
AATCTTTTTTCAACAGTCTGTATGACTATCTGCTTCTACTGATTACCTCAAGATAGTTCCCCCACAATCTCTTCTTTGCCAGCTCCTGTGAGTAAGGATGTAATCGTTTTATGGATTTGGGGCATCTGCAACAGGGTCATGCTCAGGTCACCCACTCCAACATTATTAATATAATATCAAGTAGGGAGCCTTGAAAGTAAGGCTAAATCTTGGGCTAATACTTTCTTCTCTTAACTCTGATATTCAGTATTATCTGTCATTATCCTTCTTTACAGAAGAACTTGTCAGTCATGAGAGAGTCCACACATCAGAGAAGGCATACAACTGCCAGCATTGTGGGAAACATTTTGCGTACAAGTCGATCCTTGTCAAGCATCGGAGAGTCCACACAGGAGAGAAGCCATACAAATGCCAGCATTGTGGGAAATGTTTTTCTTTGAAGGGAGACTTAGTGAGACATCATAAAGTTCACACAGGAGAGAAGCCATACCAATGCCAGCATTGTGGGAACTGTTTTTCTCGGCAGTCACACCTAGTGATGCATCAGAGAGTCCACACAGGAGAGAAGCCATACAAATGCCAGAATTGTGGGAAACATTTTGCATACAAGTCGATCCTTCTCATGCATCGGAGAGTCCACACAGGAGAGAAACCCTACAAATGCCAGCATTGTGGGAAATGTTTTTGTTTGAAGTCAATCCTATTGACACATCAGAAAGTCCACACAGGAGA
>NW_024830779.1:832-1393 GCF_019175285.1 Sceloporus undulatus
TTCTTTGAAGGCAGTCTTAGTGACAGACCAGACAGTCCACACAGGAGCGAAGCCATACAAATGCCAGCATTGTGGGAACTGTTTTTCTCAGCAGTCAAGCCTCGTGACACACCAGAGAATCCACACAGGAGAGAAGCCATACAAATGCCAGCATTGTGGGAAATGTTTTTCTTTGAAGTCAATCCTAGTGACACATCAGAGAGTCCACACAGGAGAGAAGCCATACAAATGCCAGCATTGTGGGAACTGTTTTTCTCAGCAGTCAAGCCTAGTGACACACCAGAGAATCCACACAGGAGAAAAGCCATACAAATGCCAGTAATGTGGAAAATGCTTTTCTTGGAGGTCAGGCCTATTCAATCACCAGAGAAGCTATACAGGAGAGAAGCCACACAAATCCAAGCAGTGAATGAACATTATTTTTGTAAAGAAGGAATACAAAAATATTTCTTCAGTCCAGCGGTGCTAAAAGGCCCTTATGATTTTATATGTATGATTATTCTGTCCATATGTCTGTGGGTGTTTAAAAGTTATGTTTTGTTAAGTTAAGTTTTTAATTGC
>NW_024830780.1:0-1393 GCF_019175285.1 Sceloporus undulatus
TCTTCCTAATGTTGAGGTGGAATCTCGTTTCCTGGAGCTTGCATCCATTGTTCTGGGTCCTAGTCTCTGGAGCAGCAGAAAACAAGCTCGCTCCATCTTCAATATGACATCCTTTCAAATATTTAAACAAGGCTATCATGTCACCACTTAACCTTCTCTTCTTCAGGGTGAACATGCCCAACTCCCTACATCTCTCCTCATAGAGCCTGGTTTCCAGACCCCTCTCTATTTTGGTCACCTTCCTTTGGACAAGCAAATTACGAACAACAAAAGCGCGTATAATGCATACACTTACATTTCTTCATCCATATCTCCCTGGTAGGTGAGGGGAGCCATGCAGATGGAACACATGTTGTTCAAGAGCTTATAGCAGTCGGGGCAGTAGATACCTAGGAAGGTGGGAGAAAAGTACCTGATGATAGAATCAGAATCATAGAGTTGGAAGAGACCTCAAGGACCATCCATTCTGCCATGCAGGAACTCACAATCAAAGCATCCCTGACAGATGGCCATCCAACCTCTATTTAAAAACCTCCAAAGAAGAAGACTCCACCACTCTCTGAGGGAGTGTGTCCCACTGTCAGACAGCCCTTACTGTCAGGAAGTTCCTCCTAATGTGGGATCTCTTTTCCTGGAGCTTGCATTCATTGTTCCGGGTCCTGTTCTCTGGAGCAGCAGAAAATAAGCTTGCTCCTTCCTTAATATGACATCCCTTCAAATATTTAAACAGGGCTACCATATCACCTCTTAATCGTCTCTTCTGGCATCTAATTCCCAGAGGAGGAGATATTACAGTACTGACAAGACCACATTTCCTTGTTAGCTCAGCAACTCTAAATGGTTCATAAGTGGACATCTTTGGAATTCCTTCTCTAAAGAAAGTCTGAGTTTGTAACATTTACTTTTCTTACTGCACAAATAAAGTGATATCAGAAATGCATTGTTGCTGAAATCCTGAAAGTAAAATGATGTGCATTCTTTGTGACTACTTTAACAGCGGGTTTTGTGCGACGTCATATGAAATTGTTCCACGTAATTACACAATTTTGGGGGATATTCATGGGATAAACTCCCATCATGTGATAAACTCATAAGGGTACCATCCAGGTAACAGTGCCATCACCACCAATACTTCTATTTGCTCCAATTGTCCCAAGTTGGAATGGACAGCTCATCCTACTTTAGCCATGCCTACTCTGTCACCCCACTTTTTCAGCTGCTTTTAAAATGGCCCGCTTTCTCTCTTATACTTACACTGCCTCCCTCCGCTTTAGCATAAGCTTACTTTAATGGCTGCAAACTAAATTCAAACTCAAAAGTATTTTATCCTCAATTAACTAAGCAGAGGGAGTCTTGCCCTTCCCAGTAGACTCAGGCAAAAGTAAACTGCTGT
>NW_024830781.1:0-1393 GCF_019175285.1 Sceloporus undulatus
CAGTGGTGTCACTATAGTAGGCATCACCTGGTGTGGTAACTCAGGATGTCACATTCCATTGACTTCCTCCCATACCACACCATACAGAATTCTGAGTAGTGTTTTTTGGACTAATGCTACTCGTAAGTCGTAATTCATGTGTCACTCAATAGTTATGACAAACAACAGCTAGCAAAATTAAAACCATACCTGTAGATGATAATATCATAAGCATAGCCTAAATGTATTTACATGTACATAGTTCCATGTAGTTAAAGTGATGTGATGTTTTTAGATAAAATTTTAAAAGAATAAAAAATAATTTAATTTTTAAACAGAAGCCTCTCCTCATGCACACCATTGCTTCAGTGCGTCACAGCCTGTTTCTGCCAAAAGGCAGGTGTTTGGGGAGCAGTGATGTTACCCCTTCTTTAGGGTGTTGCCTGGTGTGGCCTGCACCCTCCCGCATCCCACTAGTAACACCTTAATCTAATGATGGGGAATGGCCCTCCTGTTTGCCTCTAAAGGACTCAAGGCATTGGAGCTTTCACTAGAACACTTAAAAAAACAACCCACCCCAAACCCTATTTTCCCACCTCCCTTTACTTCAAGAGTCCCCCCCAAATTATTTGGAGCCAGAGGAGTAGTTGAGGCAGCCATAGATGTAGTTGAGAGTGGAGACTGGAGAGTGGAGAAAAGACTAGAGACACTTTTCTGGAGCCACAGCAGAAAACTACACATCATTTCCCCCAGAAAGCTACTGTCAGATGGATGATTTCAGGGAAAGATCAGAGTAGGTGCCCAACACAGACTGGAAGTACAGACAAAAGAAAAGAGATACAGAGGAACCAATGAAAGGGCCAAACATATATGAAATATGGGAGTAGCACTTTCCCACTCTAGGTATGTTTTTGTATACCCTCCTCCCATTTGGCAGATGTACCATGAGACAATGCAATTCATTCTGCCAGTGAAAGATTTCCATGAGGGAGGGAATAAGGTTACAGCATTTTAAAATTTTATAATAATTTTAAATAATTCATAATAATTATCGGCCTGTTTCGCTGCTACCATTTTTGGGGAAGGTGATCGAGAGAGCGGTTGCAATCCAGCTTCAGGCGGTCTTGGATGAAACGGATTATCTGGACCCATTTCAAACTGGCTTCCGGGCGGCTACGGGGTTGAGACGGCCATGGTCGCCTTGGTCGATGATCTCTGTCTGAGCGTCGACAGGGGAAGCGTGTCCCTGTTGGTGCTCTTGGACATCTCAGCGGCTTTCGATACCATAGACCATGGTATCCTTCTGGGACGCCTGGCAGAGGTGGGAATCGGGGGCACTGCGCTCCAGTGGTTCCGGTCCTACCTCTCCGGGAGGTCCCAGATGGTGCAGCTGGGAGACGTGTGCTCCGACGAG
>NW_024830782.1:0-1393 GCF_019175285.1 Sceloporus undulatus
TCCAGAGGTCTTTCAGAAATCCAACATTGCAAATACCCGTATTTACCAAATCCAGCTGCCACACGGAATATGAATGGAATGCCTCTATCACAGACCCTTTGTGGCCCTTAGAGTCATCTTTTGGGGAATGAGGAATCCTCTCTAAGAAGACGCTTCTATACTTGCTGCTTAATCTGAGACCAGTCCAGAGCTTTATACCCGAGACTGGCTCACATAGTTGTGCCAGCTGGGTCGATGCTCCACTGCCCCTGCTGGCCCATCTCCTTGGTGCCACCGTCTCTGCCACTACCTCTTGCAGGAGTTGCTTGACCAGCAAGGCAGTGGCAGACTGTGGTGGCCCCTGGAGGAGGCTCAGTTTGTTTCTCCATTCCAGCATAAATGTGGGGGGGGGGGAGGAAAATCAGTGGGAATATAGACGACGTGTGGACATCTAGCTTGCTCCAGATCTAGTCCGTTCCAGTTGTTCACAAGTCCAAAACACTGGGGCGACTCTGATTTTCCTGGAAACCCCAGAGAAACGTGTGGTTTCTGTTAAAATGGATGAATGGCTAAAAGGAGCAGATTCACAGTGGACAAACTGCACTGGATTTGGACTCAGTACGCGTTTTATCCTTAGTGTGGACAAGCTCCATGAGAAAGACTCCCTGTCCTTACCTCTTTTTGAGAAATGGTAATTTATGGGCTAGAGGCATCACATACTAGAGGTATGCCTTGGGAAATGAAGTTGATGTGTTCCTGGGCATTACTCCTTTAACAGAAATTTAGCATCAGAGCCAGAAATAACATAGGAAGAAAAGAAGGGCAGTTTAAGATGTTTTCAGCAAACCTATTATTCAAAAAACAATTAGCACATGTGAAATGAAACAAGAAGGTCAGGTAAACCTTGCATAAGTGAAGAGCAAAATTTTGAACCTTCTGTAGAGACCACTTGTCAAAACACTTCAAGGCTTCTTCCAATATGCATCTCTTAATTTATTTGAACCATTTCCCACATTTATGATTTCCATTTTTGGTGACCAGAGGTATTCTTTTCTCAATGTGCTGAGGCATAGCTGGTGAGGCAGGCTTATCTGCGTTCATCCCTTTTCTCTGTTTAGCTATTCATGCATAAAGGATTCTGAAGGCAGCTGCTATTTGCCTTTTGCAGCCAGGCACACCTGACCACAGTGGATGAGCTAGAGTAGAATCCACTTTCCCATCTTCTGCTTTGTTTATTCTTTTATTTACGACAGACACACTGCTGCAACCTGATACTGAAAGTCTGTGTTCTGCCAGCCCTCCTTCCTATCCTTCCAATGCTGACGCTGCTAAAAAACTTCCAGCTAGACAGAAGAAGAGGAGGTATAAGGACTCAGGTTCTCCACCACCGAAGAAATCCAAGATTCAAAGGTCA
>NW_024830783.1:0-1393 GCF_019175285.1 Sceloporus undulatus
CTTGGCTGTGTTCTTTTTCAAAGGCTACTCTTTGCCAACATAATTTTCAGGGCTTTGGAAACATTAAAAGCCAATAGGAAAACAATTTGATAGGCAGACAGGGAAGATGACTGCTGACTCACTAAGTGCATATTGCCTTCAGATTTGAGATTTGTACCCACATTCTGTAAAAACAGCTTCCAGGCTTCTGACCTTCAGGGAGTGTTTTTCTCATTGAGTCAGTAGGTAGCTCTAGTACCTTTGGGCTGGTGAATCTTCCCCGAGTTAACTTCAAGGAACCTATCCTTAAAGGACTGAATCCTACCGCCGGAATAGGTTGAGCACTTGGAAATTTATGTACTATGTTTTGGCACTATGTTTTAGCACAGTGAGATGAATTTCATCCTTCGTGATTCAGTGAAACTGTGGTTTTGCTAAAAGTCTTTAACAAATATAGGGCTTTTGGCAAAGATTTACTTAGAGTTAATATCAAGGCAGCGTGTTAAGTTCTGCCAGCCAAAATGTTGGTGGATGGCATGTAGTCTCACCCCTTTTTCTTCCAGCTGAGTGCACCACACCCAGTCCTTCCAGAGAGTAACATATTTAGAGGATTAGAATCAAGCTTTGCTATTTGGGAATGTTCAAAAATGTAATTCAGATCCATGTACAGTATGGATAAACCTATAATTTTCTGTCTGGACTGTTTTGTGATTCTGAAATGAAGTGGCATTCTGCTCCCCCCCTCCCCACCGCTACATAGTTAAATTTCACCAGCTCATAACAATTTAGGCCTTGCATGAACAGTCTACTTTCTGTTCAAAAACAGAGCAGCTTCTGTTCCCTAGAAAGAGTCAACAGTAAATATGAAGGGAAAATTTTCCTCCTGGAGTTTGGTTTGGCGCTTTTATGGAAAGCATGCAAAAGATATTACACTTTATAAAAGTTGGATGATGGGGCAACCAGTGCCAAGGCATGAAAAAGAATGCAATTTGAGGACCAAGCAGGATGACCAGACGCCAGAACCACAAAGGAGGACATGGCACCTGAAAATGTAGGACATTCAGGAAAGTTCAAGACATGACAAAAGTAAAGCTAAAAACTAATATAAATGTAAAATCATGCATCTTAGTCATGCTCAAAATGGAGGACATTGTGACACTGGACAGAAGGCTGAAATGTAGGACATGTCCTGGAAAAGGAGGATCTCTGGTTACCCTTTGGGACAAGAAAAATAAAGTTGATCTTAAAGTTTGAAAGTGTACATGTGCGCATCTTCCTGTGGATTTTATATGTATTTTTAAAGGGTTAGCTATATGAGTGACATATAAAGTTAAGGATGTGAAAATCCCCTATAAATTTCACATGGGTTTTTTTTGTGGTAATTTCTAGCTTTGTCCATACATTGAGGCATTCT
>NW_024830784.1:0-172 GCF_019175285.1 Sceloporus undulatus
TGGATGTATATAAATAAAATACATAAACTGGAGATCCCTTGAAGATCAATGGGTTTCTTGGTGTAAATAGCTCTCCACCAATAGAGACAGAGACTGAATGAGTCTGCCCAGAATTGCTAGGGGTCATTTTTGGCACCTGGGTTGTATCTCCATTGCCCAAACCTAGCACTTT
>NW_024830784.1:272-1393 GCF_019175285.1 Sceloporus undulatus
GACTGAATGAATCTGTCCAGAATTGCTAGGGGTCATTTTTGGCACCTGGGTTGTATCTCCATTGCCCAAACCTAGCACTTTGACACCATGAAACTTCCAGGACTCTGTCCAACAGCATCCTTGGATTTCATCTTTCAGGTACTGTACTTAGAATTATATAGCAACTCATGAAGGACTGCACTGGGGCTTTCTACCAAGCATCCAGTTCTAAGCACCCCATTCCCAGGTTTCTCTGGGGTGGATCCACAGCTGGTAACATGGCACCAAACTGCTACAATTGGATAATATGTATAGGACTTTGGTTGCCTACTTTCTGGTGTCCCTCCATCTCTCTTATAGGGTTGTGAATCCAGGTCCTGAGGTTTGTGAGCTAAAACCTAGGACCTGGGGCAGGGCCTCTAGAGATCTCATTCAGCCTAATGCATAAATTACAAACCACAGTCGCTCACAGTTTGTCATTCAAATCTACTCAATATACTTTCCTGTGTATTAATGAAGAGAGAAATTTTTAAAGGTCTGTTCCCAGATCAAGGGGAAATGAGAGAATTATTCTTTCTCACTTGCTTGGAGAGACAGGATAAAAAGCGTGAAGTCGATGGCTTTCATGGCCGGCTTCCATAGCTTTTTGTGGGTTTTTTGGGCTATGTAGTCACGTTCTAGAAGAGTTTCTTCTGATGTTTTGCCAGCATCTGTGTCGGGCATCTTCAGAGATGTGAGCCACAGATGCTGATGAAACATCAGGAAGAAACTCTTCTAGAACAGGGCCACATAGTCCCAAAAATCCACAAATAACTAAGGATAAAAAGCATTTAATTTTGCCTCCTTCTTTCTAGCCAGATGGCGAATGCAGAGTATAGTAGTGAGCCCTTGTACCACCACAACTGAGAGAAAGCAAGAAACTAAACCAATCCATAGACCCCTGCAATTTTTCTAGTCGAAGAAACCAATGAATCAAGCCTTGCAAATTATAATAAGCTACTGCTCTCACATCTGATCTGGATGTTTGCACAGAGCCCTTTCCTCTTTCCTGGAATTGGGCTCCCTCCAAAATGGAGACGAGGCAGCCTCATCTCCTGTCTGAAGATCATGCATGAAAACTGGAAGCTCAATGCCAGGCCCTT
>NW_024830785.1:0-1393 GCF_019175285.1 Sceloporus undulatus
TTTTTATAAAATAAAGATGTGAAACCATCCTCACTGGGAGATTTCCCTTCTTTCAAAGAATTTATCACTGAAATAATTTCGCCTTTTGTTATTTTACTGTTTAATATTGCTCTATGCTCCGCCTTTAGTTTAAGATGATTTTTACTTTCTATATACTTCTCAATTTCTCTTTCCTTTTCTTTATTAATACTTCCCCTTTTATATAGTTCCATGTAATACTTTCTGAATGCTTTAATAATTTCATCTTGAGATGTAATAATATCCTTTCCTTTTTTAATTTTTAGTATAGTTCCCCTTTCCCTCTCTTCTCTCAATTTCTTGGCTAACCATTTGCCTACTTTATTTCCGTCTTCAAAAATAGATTGTTTTGTACGTTTTAAATCTTTTGCTATTTCTAAATTTATCATACTTTGAAACTGATTTTGGTAGATTTTTAATTCGTTTCTTAATTTCTGATTTTTAGGACATTTTAATAACTGTTGTTCTTTTTCTTTAATGGTCATTTTTAGTCTGTTCGCTTTTTCTAGTTTTCCTTTTTTAATTTCAGATGTCTTTTTTAAAAGTATTCCTCTAAAAACAGCCTTTCCCGCATCCCATACTATTTTTGTTTTTATCTCTGGGGAGTTATTAATTTCAAAATATGTTTTGATTTCATTCTTCATTTTTTCTACAAAAAGGTCATCTTCCAACAATTCATTTTGTAGTTTCCAAATGAAGTCCTTGTTTCCCTTCTCCAAAAGGGACATTTCAATTAAATTGTGGTCTGACAAAGTTTTGCAGTCTACATCCATATTCTTAACTCTTTGCGCCATGTTTGTTGATAACAAAAATAAATCAATCCTTGACCAGGATTTATGGGCCCCTGAATAAAACGTAAAGCCAGTTTTACCTCCGTTTTTAAGGGGCCAAATATCGACTAAGTCATGTTCTTGAATTATATCTTTACATGTTTTCGGTAAAACACCCTGGTCTTTTTTTAGCCTTTTGAGAGTCTTTCTATCTCTACTAGGATTTAAAACCCCATTGAAGTCTCCTGCCAGCAATATGTTTTTTGCGTCACAGACCATTAGTTCCTCATTAAGTTTTTGGAAAAAAGCTTTTTTGTTCTCTAATGGACCATAGATATTGATTACTGTCATGATTGATAGTCCTGTATTAATTTCAAGGATCTGATATCTCCCCTCCTCATCGTTTTTAATCACTTTCACTAGATATTTTTTGTTAACATAAGCTGCCAACCCCCTTTTCCTTTTATTGATGGTTGCAAAGAAGGCATTCCCTAGCTTTGGGTTTCTTAAATACTTTTGTTCTCCCGTTTGAATTTTAGTTTCTTGCAAAAGTACTACATCGTACTTTCTCTTCTCTAAGAGGTGGAATATTTGTTTCCGCTTTC